>NW_027460487.1:0-68864 GCF_050947875.1 Dermacentor variabilis
CATGCATCTTTTGGTAGACGCGGACGCAGTTTTCTGCAAAACCACACGATATGCATGCAAATGGTGCTTTTGGCAGAACGCGCGTGTGGATTTCTACCAAACGACGTGAAAAGCATGCCGATGCTGCTCTTTTAACATCCGCACATGGATTTGTGCCAAAACGCGTTTTTAGCATGCACATGCATCTTTTGGTAGACGCGGACGCAGTTTTCTGCAAAACCACACGATATGCATGCAAATGGTGCTTTTGGCAGAACGCGCGTGTGGATTCTACAAACGACGTGAAAAGCATGCCGATGCTGCTCTTTTTAACATCCGCACATGGATTTGTGCCAAAGCGCGTTTTAAGCATGCGCATGCATCTTTTGGTAGACGCGGACGCAGTTTTCTGCAAACCACACGATAGGCATGCAAATGGTGCTTTTGGCAGAACGCGCGTGTGGATTTCTACCAACGACGTGAAAAGCATGCCGATGCTGCTCTTTTTAGCACCCGCACATGGATTTGTGCCAAAGGCGTTTTAAGCATGCGCATGCATCTTTTGGTAGACGCGGACGCAGTTTTCTGCAAAACCACACGATATGCATGCAAATGGTGCTTTTGGCAGAACGCGCGCGTGGATTTCTACCAAACGACGTGAAAAGCATGCCGACGCTGCTCTTTTTAACATCCGCACATGGATTTGTGCCAAAGCGCGTTTTAAGCATGCGCATGCATCTTTTGGTAGACGCGGACGCAGTTTTCTGCAAAACCCACCCCGATATGCATGCAAATGGTGCTTTTGGCAGAACGCGCGTGTGGATTTCTACCAAACGACGTGAAAAGCATGCCGATGCTGCTCTTTTTAGCACCCGCACATGGATTTGTGCCAAAACGCGTTTTAAGCATGCGCATGCATCTTTTGGTAGACGCGGACGCAGTTTTCTGCAAAACCACACGATATGCATGCAAATGGTGCTTTTGGCAGAACGCGCGCGTGGATTTCTACCAAACGACGTGAAAAGCATGCCGATGCTGCTCTTTTTAACATCCCGCACATGGATTTGTGCCAAAGCGCGTTTTAAGCATGCGCATGCATCTTTTGGTAGACGCGGACGCAGTTTTCTGCAAAACCACACGATAGGCATGCAAATGGTGCTTTTGGCAGAACGCGCGTGTGGATTTCTACCAAACGACGTGAAAAGCATGCCGATGCTGCTCTTTTTAGCACACGCACATGGATTTGTGCCAAAACGCGTTTTAAGCATGCGCATGCATCTTTTGGTAGACGCGGACGCAGTTTTCTGCAAAACCACACGATATGCATGCAAATGGTGCTTTTGGCAGAACGCGCGCGTGGATTTCTACCAAACGACGTGAAAAGCATGCCGATGCTGCTCTTTTTAACATCCGCACATGGATTTGTGCCAAAACGCGTTTTAAGCATGCGCATGCATCTTTTGGTAGACGCGGACGCAGTTTTCTGCAAAACCACACGATAGGCATGCAAATGGTGCTTTGGCAGAACGCGCGCGTGGATTTCTACCAAACGACGTGAAAAGCATGCCGATGCTGCTCTTTTTAGCACCCGCACATGGATTTGTGCCAAAGCGCGTTTTAAGCATGCGCATGCATCTTTTGGTAGACGCGGACGCAGTTTTCTGCAAAACCACACGATAGGCATGCAAATGGTGCTTTTGGCAGAACGCGCGCGTGGATTTCTACCAAACGACGTGAAAAGCATGCCGATGCTGCTCTTTTTAGCACCCGCACATGGATTTGTGCAAAACGCGTTTTTAGCATGCACATGCATCTTTTGGTAGACGCGGACGCTGTTTTCTGCAAAACCACACGATATGCATGAAATGGTGCTTTTGGCAGAACGCGCGTGTGGATTTCTACCAAACGACGTGAAAAGCATGCCGATGCTGCTCTTTTTAGCACCCGCACATGGATTTGTGCCAAAGCGCGTTTTAAGCATGCGCATGCATCTTTTGGTAGACGCGGACGCAGTTTTCTGCAAACCACACGATAGGCATGCAAATGGTGCTTTTGGCAGAACGCGCGTGTGGATTTCTACCAAACGACGTGAAAAGCATGCCGATGCTGCTCTTTTTAGCACCCGCACATGGATTTGTGCCAAAACGCGTTTTAAGCATGCGCATGCATCTTTGGTAGACGCGGACGCAGTTTTCTGCAAACCACACGATATGCATGCAAATGGTGCTTTTGGCAGAACGCGCGCGTGGATTTCTACAAAACGACGTGAAAAGCATGCCGATGCTGCTCTTTTTAACATCCGCACATGGATTTGTGCCAAAACGCGTTTTTAGCATGCACATGCATCTTTTGGTAGACGCGGACGCAGTTTCTGCAAAACCACACGATAGGCATGCAAATGGTGCTTTTGGCAGAACGCGCGTGTGGATTTCTACCAAACGACGTGAAAAGCATGCCGATGCTGCTCTTTTTAGCACCCGCACATGGATTTGTGCCAAAACGCGTTTTAAGCATGCGCATGCATCTTTTGGTAGACGCGGACGCAGTTTTCTGCAAAACCACACGATATGCATGCAAATGGTGCTTTTGGCAGAACGCGCGCGTGGATTTCTACCAAACGACGTGAAAAGCATGTCGATGCTGCTCTTTTTAGCACCCGCACATGGATTTGTGCCAAAGCGCGTTTTAAGCATGCGCATGCATCTTTTGGTAGACGCGGACGCAGTTTTCTGCAAAACCACACGATAGGCATGCAAATGGTGCTTTTGGCAGAACGCGCGTGTGGATTTCTACCAAACGACGTGAAAAGCATGCCGATGCTGCTCTTTTTAGCACCCGCACATGGATTTGTGCCAAAACGCGTTTTAAGCATGCGCATGCATCTTTGGTAGACGCGGACGCAGTTTCTGCAAAACCACACGATATGCATGCAAATGGTGCTTTGGCAGAACGCGCGCGTGGATTTCTACAAAACGACGTGAAAAGCATGCCGATGCTGCTCTTTTTAACATCCGCACATGGATTTGTGCCAAAACGCGTTTTTAGCATGCACATGCATCTTTTGGTAGACGCGGACGCAGTTTTCTGCAAAACCACACGATATGCATGCAAATGGTGCTTTTGGCAGAACGCGCGTGTGGATTTCTACCAAACGACGTGAAAAGCATGCCGATGCTGCTCTTTTTAACATCCGCACATGGATTTGTGCCAAAACGCGTTTTTAGCATGCACATGCATCTTTTGGTAGACGCGGACGCAGTTTTCTGCAAAACCACACGATATGCATGCAAATGGTGCTTTTGGCAGAACGCGCGTGTGGATTTCTACCAAACGACGTGAAAAGCATGCCGATGCTGCTCTTTTTAACATCCGCACATGGATTTGTGCCAAAGCGCGTTTTAAGCATGCGCATGCATCTTTTGGTAGACGCGGACGCAGTTTTCTGCAAAACCACACGATAGGCATGCAAATGGTGCTTTTGGCAGAACGCGCGTGTGGATTTCTACCAAACGACGTGAAAAGCATGCCGATGCTGCTCTTTTTAGCACCCGCACATGGATTTGTGCCAAAAGGCGTTTTAAGCATGCGCATGCATCTTTGGTAGACGCGGACGCAGTTTTCTGCAAAACCACACGATATGCATGCAAATGGTGCTTTTGGCAGAACGCGCGCGTGGATTTCTACCAAACGACGTGAAAAGCATGCCGACGCTGCTCTTTTTAACATCCGCACATGGATTTGTGCCAAAGCGCGTTTTAAGCATGCGCATGCATCTTTTGGTAGACGCGGACGCAGTTTTCTGCAAACCACCCGATATGCATGCAAATGGTGCTTTTGGCAGAACGCGCGTGTGGATTTCTACCAAACGACGTGAAAAGCATGCCGATGCTGCTCTTTTTAGCACCCGCACATGGATTTGTGCCAAAACGCGTTTTAAGCATGCGCATGCATCTTTTGGTAGACGCGGACGCAGTTTTCTGCAAAACCACACGATATGCATGCAAATGGTGCTTTTGGCAGAACGCGCGCGTGGATTTCTACCAAACGACGTGAAAAGCATGCCGATGCTGCTCTTTTTAACATCCGCACATGGATTTGTGCCAAAGCGCGTTTTAAGCATGCGCATGCATCTTTTGGTAGACGCGGACGCAGTTTTCTGCAAAACCACACGATAGGCATGCAAATGGTGCTTTTGGCAGAACGCGCGTGTGGATTTCTACCAAACGACGTGAAAAGCATGCCGATGCTGCTCTTTTTAGCACCCGCACATGGATTTGTGCCAAAACGCGTTTTAAGCATGCGCATGCATCTTTTGGTAGACGCGGACGCAGTTTTCTGCAAAACCACACGATATGCATGCAAATGGTGCTTTTGCAGAACGCGCGCGTGGATTTCTACCAAACGACGTGAAAAGCATGCCGATGCTGCTCTTTTTAACATCCGCACATGGATTTGTGCCAAAACGCGTTTTAAGCATGCGCATGCATCTTTTGGTAGACGCGGACGCAGTTTTCTGCAAAACCACACGATAGGCATGCAAATGGTGCTTTTGGCAGAACGCGCGCGTGGATTTCTACCAAACGACGTGAAAAGCATGCCGATGCTGCTCTTTTAGCACCCGCACATGGATTTGTGCCAAAGCGCGTTTTAAGCATGCGCATGCATCTTTTGGTAGACGCGGACGCAGTTTTCTGCAAAACCACACGATAGGCATGCAAATGGTGCTTTTGGCAGAACGCGCGTGTGGATTTCTACCAAACGACGTGAAAACCATGCCGATGCTGCTCTTTTTAGCACCCGCACATGGATTTGTGCCAAAACGCGTTTTAAGCATGCGCATGCATCTTTTGGTAGACGCGGACGCAGTTTTCTGCAAAACCACACGATATGCATGCAAATGGTGCTTTTGGCAGAACGCGCGCGTGGATTTCTACCAAACGACGTGAAAAGCATGCCGATGCTGCTCTTTTAACATCCGCACATGGATTTGTGCCAAAACGCGTTTTTAGCATGCACATGCATCTTTTGGTAGACGCGGACGCAGTTTTCTGCAAAACCACACGATTATGCATGCAAATGGTGCTTTTGGCAGAACGCGCGTGTGGATTTCTACCAAACGACGTGAAAAGCATGCCGATGCTGCTCTTTTTAACATCCGCACATGGATTTGTGCCAAAGCGCGTTTTAAGCATGCGCATGCATCTTTTGGTAGACGCGGACGCAGTTTTCTGCAAAACCACACGATAGGCATGCAAATGGTGCTTTTGGCAGAACGCGCGTGTGGATTTCTACCAAACGACGTGAAAAGCATGCCGATGCTGCTCTTTTTAGCACCCGCACATGGATTTGTGCCAAAACGCGTTTTAAGCATGCGCATGCATCTTTTGGTAGACGCGGACGCAGTTTTCTGCAAAACCACACGATATGCATGCAAATGGTGCTTTTGGCAGAACGCGCGCGTGGATTTCTACCAAACGACGTGAAAAGCATGCCGATGCTGCTCTTTTTAACATCCGCACATGGATTTGTGCCAAAGCGCGTTTTAAGCATGCGCATGCATCTTTTGGTAGACGCGGACGCAGTTTTCTGCAAAACCACACGATAGGCATGCAAATGGTGCTTTTTGCAGAACGCGCGTGCGGATTTCTACCAAACGACGTGAAAAGCATGCCGATGCTGCTCTTTTTAGCACCCGCACATGGATTTGTGCCAAAGCGCGTTTTAAGCATGCGCATGCATCTTTTGGTAGACGCGGACGCAGTTTTCTGCAAAACCACACGATAGGCATGCAAATGGTGCTTTTGGCAGAACGCGCGTGTGGATTTCTACCAAACGACGTGAAAAGCATGCCGATGCTGCTCTTTTTAGCACCCGCACATGGATTTGTGCCAAAACGCGTTTTAAGCATGCGCATGCATCTTTTGGTAGACGCGGACGCAGTTTTCTGCAAAACCACACGATATGCATGCAAATGGTGCTTTTGGCAGAACGCGCGCGTGGAGTTCTACCAAACGACGTGAAAAGCATGCCGATGCTGCTCTTTTTAACATCCGCACATGGATTTGTGCCAAAGCGCGTTTTAAGCATGCGCATGCATCTTTTGGTAGACGCGGACGCAGTTTTCTGCAAAACCACACGATAGGCATGCGAATGGTGCTTTTGGCAGAACGCGCGTGTGGATTTCTACCAAACGACGTGAAAAGCATGCCGATGCTGCTCTTTTTAGCACCCGCACATGGATTTGTGCCAAAACGCGTTTTAAGCATGCGCATGCATCTTTTGGTTGACGCGGACGCAGTTTTCTGCAAAACCACACGATATGCATGAAAATGGTGCTTTTGGCAGAACGCGCGCGTGGATTTCTACCAAACGACGTGAAAAGCATGCCGATGCTGCTCTTTTTAACATCCGCACATGGATTTGTGCCAAAGCGCGTTTTAAGCATGCGCATGCATCTTTTGGTAGACGCGGACGCAGTTTTCTGCAAAACCACACGATAGGCATGCAAATGGTGCTTTTGGCAGAACGCGCGTGTGGATTTCTACCAAACGACGTGAAAAGCATGCCGATGCTGCTCTTTTTAGCACCCGCACATGGATTTGTGCCAAAACGCGTTTTAAGCATGCGCATGCATCTTTTGGTAGACGCGGACGCAGTTTTCTGCAAAACCACACGATATGCATGCAAATGGTGCTTTTGGCAGAACGCGCGCGTGGATTTCTACCAAACGACGTGAAAAGCATGCCGATGCTGCTCTTTTTAACATCCGCACATGGATTTGTGCCAAAGCGCGTTTTAAGCATGCGCATGCATCTTTTGGTAGACGCGGACGCAGTTTTCTGCAAAACCACACGATAGGCATGCAAATGGTGCTTTTGGCAGAACGCGCGTGTGGATTTCTACCAAACGACGTGAAAAGCATGCCGATGCTGCTCTTTTTAGCACCCGCACATGGATTTGTGCCAAAACGCGTTTTAAGCATGCGCATGCATCTTTTGGTAGACGCGGACGCAGTTTTCTGCAAAACCACACGATAGGCATGCAAATGGTGCTTTTGGCAGAACGCGCGCGTGGATTTCTACCAAACGACGTGAAAAACATGCCGATGCTGCTCTTTTTAGCACCCGCACATGGATTTGTGCCAAAACGCGTTTTTAGCATGCACATGCATCTTTTGGTAGACGCGGACGCAGTTTTCTGCAAAACCACACGATATGCATGAAAATGGTGCTTTTGGCAGAACGCGCGTGTGGATTTCTACCAAACGACGTGAAAAGCATGCCGATGCTGCTCTTTTTAACATCCGCACATGGATTTGTGCCAAAGCGCGTTTTAAGCATGCGCATGCATCTTTTGGTAGACGCGGACGCAGTTTTCTGCAAAACCACACGATAGGCATGCAAATGGTGCTTTTGGCAGAACGCGCGTGTGGATTTCTACCAAACGACGTGAAAAGCATGCCGATGCTGCTCTTTTTAGCACCCGCACATGGATTTGTGCCAAAACGCGTTTTAAGCATGCGCATGCATCTTTTGGTAGACGCGGACGCAGTTTTCTGCAAAACCACACGATATGCATGCAAATGGTGCTTTTGGCAGAACGCGCGCGTGGATTTCTACCAAACGACGTGAAAAGCATGCCGATGCTGCTCTTTTTAACATCCGCACATGGATTTGTGCCAAAGCGCGTTTTAAGCATGCGCATGCATCTTTTGGTAGACGCGGACGCAGTTTTCTGCAAAACCACACGATAGGCATGCAAATGGTGCTTTTGGCAGAACGCGCGTGTGGATTTCTACCAAACGACGTGAAAAGCATGCCGATGCTGCTCTTTTTAGCACCCGCACATGGATTTGTGCCAAAACGCGTTTTAAGCATGCGCATGCATCTTTTGGTAGACGCGGACGCAGTTTTCTGCAAAACCACACGATATGCATGCAAATGGTACTTTTGGCAGAACGCGCGCGTGGATTTCTACCAAACGACGTGAAAAGCATGCCGATGCTGCTCTTTTTAGCACCCGCACATGGATTTGTGCCAAAGCGCGTTTTAAGCATGCGCATGCATCTTTTGGTAGACGCGGACGCAGTTTTCTGCAAAACCACACGATAGGCATGCAAATGGTGCTTTTGGCAGAACGCGCGTGTGGATTTCTACCAAACGACGTGAAAAGCATGCCGATGCTGCTCTTTTTAGCAACCGCACATGGATTTGTGCCAAAACGCGTTTTAAGCATGCGCATGCATCTTTTGGTAGACGCGGACGCAGTTTTCTGCAAAACCACACGATATGCATGCAAATGGAGCTTTTGGCAGAACGCGCGCGTGGATTTCTACCAAACGACGTGAAAAGCATGCCGATGCTGCTCTTTTTAACATCCGCACATGTATTTGTGCCAAAACGCGTTTTTAGCATGCACATGCATCTTTTGGTAGACGCGGACGCAGTTTTCTGCAAAACCACACGATATGCATGCAAATGGTGCTTTTGGCAGAACGCGCGTGTGGATTTCTACCAAACGACGTGAAAAGCATGCCGATGCTGCTCTTTTTAACATCCGCACATGGATTTGTGCCAAAACGCGTTTTTAGCATGCACATGCATCTTTTGGTAGACGCGGACGCAGTTTTCTGCAAAACCACACGATATGCATGCAAATGGTGCTTTTGGCAGAACGCGCGTGTGGATTTCTACCAAACGACGTGAAAAGCATGCCGATGCTGCTCTTTTTAACATCCGCACATGAATTTGTGCCAAAGCGCGTTTTAAGCATGCGCATGCATCTTTTGGTAGACGCGGACGCAGTTTTCTGCAAAACCACACGATAGGCATGCAAATGGTGCTTTTGGCAGAACGCGCGTGTGGATTTCTACCAAACGACGTGAAAAGCATGCCGATGCTGCTCTTTTTAGCACCCGCACATGGATTTGTGCCAAAGCGCGTTTTAAGCATGCGCATGCATCTTTTGGTAGACGCGGACGCAGTTTTCTGCAAAACCACACGATAGGCATGCAAATGGTGCTTTTGGCAGAACGCGCGTGTGGATTTCTACCAAACGACGTGAAAAGCATGCCGATGCTGCTCTTTTTAGCACCCGCACATGGATTTGTGCCAAAGCGCGTTTTAAGCATGCGCATGCATCTTTTGGTAGACGCGGACGCAGTTTTCTGCAAAACCACACGATAGGCATGCAAATGGTGCTTTTGGCAGAACGCGCGTGTGGATTTCTACCAAACGACGTGAAAAGCATGCCGATGCTGCTCTTTTAGCACCCGCACATGGATTTGTGCCAAAACGCGTTTTAAGCATGCGCATGCATCTTTTGGTAGACGCGGACGCAGTTTTCTGCAAAACCACACGATATGCATGCAAATGGTGCTTTTGGCAGAACGCGCGCGTGGATTTCTACCAAACGACGTGAAAAGCATGCCGATGCTGCTCTTTTTAACATCCGCACATGGATTTGTGCCAAAGCGCGTTTTAAGCATGCGCATGCATCTTTTGGTAGACGCGGACGCAGTTTTCTGCAAAACCACACGATAGGCATGCAAATGGTGCTTTTGGGAGAACGCGCGTGTGGATTTCTACCAAACGACGTGAAAAGCATGCCGATGCTGCTCTTTTTAGCACCCGCACATGGATTTGTGCCAAAACGCGTTTTAAGCATGCGCATGCATCTTTTGGTAGACGCGGACGCAGTTTTCTGCAAAACCACGCGATATGCATGCAAATGGTGCTTTTGGCAGAACGCGCGCGTGGATTTCTACCAAACGACGTGAAAAGCATGCCGATGCTGCTCTTTTTAGCACCCGCACATGGATTTGTGCCAAAGCGCGTTTTAAGCATGCGCATGCATCTTTTGGTAGACGCGGACGCAGTTTTCTGCAAAACCACACGATAGGCATGCAAATGGTGCTTTTGGCAGAACGCGCGTGTGGATTTCTACCAAACGACGTGAAAAGCATGCCGATGCTGCTCTTTTTAGCACCCGCACATGGATTTGTGCCAAAACGCGTTTTAAGCATGCGCATGCATCTTTTGGTAGACGCGGACGCAGTTTTCTGCAAAACCACACGATATGCATGCAAATGGTGCTTTTGGCAGAACGCGCGTGTGGATTTCTACCAAACGACGTGAAAAGCATGCCGATGCTGCTCTTTTTAACATCCGCACATGGATTTGTGCCAGAACGCGTTTTTAGCATGCACATGCATCTTTTGGTAGACGCGGACGCAGTTTTCTGCAAAACCACACGATATGCATGCAAATGGTGCTTTTGGCAGAACGCGCGTGTGGATTTCTACCAAACGACGTGAAAAGCATGCCGATGCTGCTCTTTTTAACATCCGCACATGGATTTGTGCCAAAGCGCGTTTTAAGCATGCGCATGCATCTTTTGGTAGACGCGGACGCAGTTTTCTGCAAAACCACACGATAGGCATGCAAATGGTGCTTTTGGCAGAACGCGCGTGTGGATTTCTACCAAACGACGTGAAAAGCATGCCGATGCTGCTCTTTTTAGCACCCGCACATGGATTTGTGCCAAAACGCGTTTTAAGCATGCGCATGCATCTTTTGGTAGACGCGGACGCAGTTTTCTGCAAAACCACACGATATGCATGCAAATGGTGCTTTTGGCAGAACGCGCGCGTGGATTTCTACCAAACGACGTGAAAAGCATGCCGATGCTGCTCTTTTTAACATCCGCACATGGATTTGTGCCAAAGCGCGTTTTAAGCATGCGCATGCATCTTTTGGTAGACGCGGACGCAGTTTTCTGCAAAACCACACGATAGGCATGCAAATGGTGCTTTTTGCAGAACGCGCGTGTGGATTTCTACCAAACGACGTGAAAAGCATGCCGATGCTGCTCTTTTTAGCACCCGCACATGGATTTGTGCCAAAGCGCGTTTTAAGCATGCGCATGCATCTTTTGGTAGACGCGGACGCAGTTTTCTGCAAAACCACACGATAGGCATGCAAATGGTGCTTTTGGCAGAACGCGCGTGTGGATTTCTACCAAACGACGTGAAAAGCATGCCGATGCTGCTCTTTTTAGCACCCGCACATGGATTTGTGCCAAAACGCGTTTTAAGCATGCGCATGCATCTTTTGGTAGACGCGGACGCAGTTTTCTGCAAAACCACACGATATGCATGCAAATGGTGCTTTTGGCAGAACGCGCGCGTGGATTTCTACCAAACGACGTGAAAAGCATGCCGATGCTGCTCTTTTTAACATCCGCACATGGATTTGTGCCAAAGCGCGTTTTAAGCATGCGCATGCATCTTTTGGTAGACGCGGACGCAGTTTTCTGCAAAACCACACGATAGGCATGCGAATGGTGCTTTTGGCAGAACGCGCGTGTGGATTTCTACCAAACGACGTGAAAAGCATGCCGATGCTGCTCTTTTTAGCACCCGCACATGGATTTGTGCCAAAACGCGTTTTAAGCATGCGCATGCATCTTTTGGTAGACGCGGACGCAGTTTTCTGCAAAACCACACGATATGCATGCAAATGGTGCTTTTGGCAGAACGCGCGCGTGGATTTCTACCAAACGACGTGAAAAGCATGCCGATGCTGCTCTTTTTAACATCCGCACATGGATTTGTGCCAAAGCGCGTTTTAAGCATGCGCATGCATCTTTTGGTAGACGCGGACGCAGTTTTCTGCAAAACCACACGATAGGCATGCAAATGGTGCTTTTGGCAGAACGCGCGTGTGGATTTCTACCAAACGACGTGAAAAGCATGCCGATGCTGCTCTTTTTAGCACCCGCACATGGATTTGTGCCAAAACGCGTTTTAAGCATGCGCATGCATCTTTTGGTAGACGCGGACGCAGTTTTCTGCAAAACCACACGATATGCATGCAAATGGTGCTTTTGGCAGAACGCGCGCGTGGATTTCTACCAAACGACGTGAAAAGCATGCCGATGCTGCTCTTTTTAACATCCGCACATGGATTTGTGCCAAAACGCGTTTTAAGCATGCGCATGCATCTTTTGGTAGACGCGGACGCAGTTTTCTGCAAAACCACACGATAGGCATGCAAATGGTGCTTTTGGCAGAACGCGCGCGTGGATTTCTACCAAACGACGTGAAAAGCATGCCGATGCTGCTCTTTTTAGCACCCGCACATGGATTTGTGCCAAAACGCGTTTTTAGCATGCACATGCATCTTTTGGTAGACGCGGACGCAGTTTTCTGCAAAACCACACGATATGCATGCAAATGGTGCTTTTGGCAGAACGCGCGTGTGGATTTCTACCAAACGACCTGAAAAGCATGCCGATGCTGCTCTTTTTAGCACCCGCACATGGATTTGTGCCAAAACGCGTTTTAAGCATGCGCATGCATCTTTTGGTAGACGCGGACGCAGTTTTCTGCAAAACCACACGATATGCATGCAAATGGTGCTTTTGGCAGAACGCGCGCGTGGATTTCTACCAAACGACGTGAAAAGCATGCCGACGCTGCTCTTTTTAACATCCGCACATGGATTTGTGCCAAAGCGCGTTTTAAGCATGCGCATGCATCTTTTGGTAGACGCGGACGCAGTTTTCTGCAAAACCACACGATATGCAGGCAAATGGTGCTTTTGGCAGAACGCGCGTGTGGATTTCTACCAAACGACGTGAAAAGCATGCCGATGCTGCTCTTTTTAGCACCCGCACATGGATTTGTGCCAAAACGCGTTTTAAGCATGCGCATGCATCTTTTGGTAGACGCGGACGCAGTTTTCTGCAAAACCACACGATATGCATGCAAATGGTGCTTTTGGCAGAACGCGCGCGTGGATTTCTACCAAACGACGTGAAAAGCATGCCGATGCTGCTCTTTTTAACATCCGCACATGGATTTGTGCCAAAGCGCGTTTTAAGCATGCGCATGCATCTTTTGGTAGACGCGGACGCAGTTTTCTGCAAAACCACACGATAGGCATGCAAATGGTGCTTTTGGCAGAACGCGCGTATGGATTTCTACCAAACGACGTGAAAAGCATGCCGATGCTGCTCTTTTTAGCACCCGCACATGGATTTGTGCCAAAACGCGTTTTAAGCATGCGCATGCATCTTTTGGTAGACGCGGACGCAGTTTTCTGCAAAACCACACGATAGGCATGCAAATGGTGCTTTTGGCAGTACGCGCGTGTGGATTTCTACCAAACGACGTGAAAAGCATGCCGATGCTGCTCTTTTTAGCACCCGCACATGGATTTGTGCCAAAACGCGTTTTAAGCATGCGCATGCATCTTTTGGTAGACGCGGACGCAGTTTTCTGCAAAACCACACGATATGCATGCAAATGGTGCTTTTGGCAGAACGCGCGCGTGGATTTCTACCAAACGACGTGAAAAGCATGCCGATGCTGCTCTTTTTAACATCCGCACATGGATTTGTGCCAAAACGCGTTTTAAGCATGCGCATGCATCTTTTGGTAGACGCGGACGCAGTTTTCTGCAAAACCACACGATAGGCATGCAAATGGTGCTTTTGGCAGAACGCGCGTGTGGATTTCTACCAAACGACGTGAAAAGCATGCCGATGCTGCTCTTTTTAGCACCCGCACATGGATTTGTGCCAAAACGCGTTTTAAGCATGCGCATGCATCTTTTGGTAGACGCGGACGCAGTTTTCTGCAAAACCACACGATATGCATGCAAATGGTGCTTTTGGCAGAACGCGCGCGTGGATTTCTACCAAACGACGTGAAAAGCATGCCGATGCTGCTCTTTTTAACATCCGCACATGGATTTGTGCCAAAACGCGTTTTAAGCATGCACATGCATCTTTTGGTAGACGCGGACGCAGTTATCTGCAAAACCACACGATAGGCATGCAAATGGTGCTTTTGGCAGAACGCGCGCGTGGATTTCTACCAAACGACGTGAAAAGCATGCCGATGCTGCTCTTTTTAGCACCCGCACATGGATTTGTGCCAAAACGCGTTTTTAGCATGCACATGCATCTTTTGGTAGACGCGGACGCAGTTTTCTGCAAAACCACACGATATGCATGAAAATGGTGCTTTTGGCAGAACGCGCGTGTGGATTTCTACCAAACGACGTGAAAAGCATGCCGATGCTGCTCTTTTTAACATCCGCACATGGATTTGTGCCAAAGCGCGTTTTAAGCATTCGCATGCATCTTTTGGTAGACGCGGACGCAGTTTTCTGCAAAACCACACGATAGGCATGCAAATGGTGCTTTTGGCAGAACGCGCGTGTGGATTTCTACCAAACGACGTGAAAAGCATGCCGATGCTGCTCTTTTTAGCACCCGCACATGGATTTGTGCCAAAACGCGTTTTAAGCATGCGCATGCATCTTTTGGTAGACGCGGACGCAGTTTTCTGCAAAACCACACGATATGCATGCAAATGGTGCTTTTGGCAGAACGCGCGCGTGGATTTCTACCAAACGACGTGAAAAGCATGCCGATGCTGCTCTTTTTAACATCCGCACATGGATTTGTGCCAAAGCGCGTTTTAAGCATGCGCATGCATCTTTTGGTAGACGCGGACGCAGTTTTCTGCAAAACCACACGATAGGCATGCAAATGGTGCTTTTGGCAGAACGCGCGTGTGGATTTCTACCAAACGACGTGAAAAGCATGCCGATGCTGCTCTTTTTAGCACCCGCACAAGGATTTGTGCCAAAACGCGTTTTTAGCATGCACATGCATCTTTTGGTAGACGCGGACGCAGTTTTCTGCAAAACCACACCATATGCATGCAAATGGTGCTTTTGGCAGAACGCGCGTGTGGATTTCTACCAAACGACGTGAAAAGCATGCCGATGCTGCTCTTTTTAGCACCCGCACATGGATTTGTGCCAAAGCGCGTTTTAAGCATGCGCATGCATCTTTTGGTAGACGCGGACGCAGTTTTCTGCAAAACCACACGATAGGCATGCAAATGGTGCTTTTGGCAGAACGCGCGCGTGGATTTCTACCAAACGACGTGAAAAGCATGCCGATGCTGCTCTTTTTAGCACCCGCACATGGATTTGTGCCAAAGCGCGTTTTAAGCATGCGCATGCATCTTTTGGTAGACGCGGACGCAGTTTTCTGCAAAACCACACGATAGGCATGCAAATGGTGCTTTTGGCAGAACGCGCGTGTGGATTTCTACCAAACGACGTGAAAAGCATGCCGATGCTGCTCTTTTTAGCACCCGCACATGGATTTGTGCCAAAACGCGTTTTAAGCATGCGCATGCATCTTTTGGTAGACGCGGACGCAGTTTTCTGCAAAACCACACGATATGCATGCAAATGGTGCTTTTGGCAGAACGCGCGCGTGGATTTCTACCAAACGACGTGAAAAGCATGCCGATGCTGCTCTTTTTAACATCCGCACATGGATTTGTGCCAAAACGCGTTTTTAGCATGCACATGCATCTTTTGGTAGACGCGGACGCAGTTTTCTGCAAAACCACACGATATGCATGCAAATGGTGCTTTTGGCAGAACGCGCGTGTGGATTTCTACCAAACGACGTGAAAAGCATGCCGATGCTGCTCTTTTTAACATCCGCACATGGATTTGTGCCAAAACGCGTTTTTAGCATGCACATGCATCTTTTGGTAGACGCGGACGCAGTTTTCTGCAAAACCACACGATATGCATGCAAATGGTGCTTTTGGCAGAACGCGCGTGTGGATTTCTACCAAACGACGTGAAAAGCATGCCGATGCTGCTCTTTTTAACATCCGCACATGGATTTGTGCCAAAGCGCGTTTTAAGCATGCGCATGCATCTTTTGGTAGACGCGGACGCAGTTTTCTGCAAAACCACACGATAGGCATGCAAATGGTGCTTTTGGCAGAACGCGCGTGTGGATTTCTACCAAACGACGTGAAAAGCATGCCGATGCTGCTCTTTTTAGCACCCGCACATGGATTTGTGCCAAAACGCGTTTTAAGCATGCGCATGCATCTTTTGGTAGACGCGGACGCAGTTTTCTGCAAAACCACACGATATGCATGCAAATGGTGCTTTTGGCAGAACGCGCGCGTGGATTTCTACCAAACGACGTGAAAAGCATGCCGATGCTGCTCTTTTTAACATCCGCACATGGATTTGTGCCAAAACGCGTTTTAAGCATGCGCATGCATCTTTTGGTAGACGCGGACGCAGTTTTCTGCAAAACCACACGATAGGCATGCAAATGGTGCTTTTGGCAGAACGCGCGCGTGGATTTCTACCAAACGACGTGAAAAGCATGCCGATGCTGCTCTTTTTAGCACCCGCACATGGATTTGTGCCAAAACGCGTTTTTAGCATGCACATGCATCTTTTGGTAGACGCGGACGCAGTTTTCTGCAAAACCACACGATATGCATGAAAATGGTGCTTTTGGCAGAACGCGCGTGTGGATTTCTACCAAACGACGTGAAAAGCATGCCGATGCTGCTCTTTTTAACATCCGCACATGGATTTGTGCCAAAGCGCGTTTTAAGCATGCGCATGCATCTTTTGGTAGAGGCGGACGCAGTTTTCTGCAAAACCACACGATAGGCATGCAAATGGTGCTTTTGGCAGAACGCGCGTGTGGATTTCTACCAAACGACGTGAAAAGCATGCCGATGCTGCTCTTTTTAGCACCCGCACATGGATTTGTGCCAAAACGCGTTTTAAGCATGCGCATGCATCTTTTGGTAGACGCGGACGCAGTTTTCTGCAAAACCACACGATATGCATGCAAATGGTGCTTTTGGCAGAACGCGCGCGTGGATTTCTACCAAACGACGTGAAAAGCATGCCGATGCTGCTCTTTTTAACATCCGCACATGGATTTGTGCCAAAGCGCGTTTTAAGCATGCGCATGCATCTTTTGGTAGACGCGGACGCAGTTTTCTGCAAAACCACACGATAGGCATGCAAATGGTGCTTTTGGCAGAACGCGCGTGTGGATTTCTACCAAACGACGTGAAAAGCATGCCGATGCTGCTCTTTTTAGCACCCGCACATGGATTTGTGCCAAAACGCGTTTTAAGCATGCGCATGCATCTTTTGGTAGACGCGGACGCAGTTTTCTGCAAAACCACACGATATGCATGCAAATGGTGCTTTTGGCAGAACGCGCGCGTGGATTTCTACCAAACGACGTGAAAAGCATGCCGATGCTGCTCTTTTTAGCACCCGCACATGGATTTGTGCCAAAGCGCGTTTTAAGCATGCGCATGCATCTTTTGGTAGACGCGGACGCAGTTTTCTGCAAAACCACACGATAGGCATGCAAATGGTGCTTTTGGCAGAACGCGCGTGTGGATTTCTACCAAACGACGTTAAAAGCATGCCGATGCTGCTCTTTTTAGCACCCGCACATGGATTTGTGCCAAAACGCGTTTTAAGCATGCGCATGCATCTTTTGGTAGACGCGGACGCAGTTTTCTGCAAAACCACACGATATGCATGCAAATGGTGCTTTTGGCAGAACGCGCGCGTGCATTTCTACAAAACGACGTGAAAAGCATGCCGATGCTGCTCTTTTTAACATCCGCACATGGATTTGTGCCAAAACGCGTTTTTAGCATGCACATGCATCTTTTGGTAGACGCGGACGCAGTTTTCTGCAAAACCACACGATATGCATGCAAATGGTGCTTTTGGCAGAACGCGCGTGTGGATTTCTACCAAACGACGTGAAAAGCATGCCGATGCTGCTCTTTTTAACATCCGCACATGGATTTGTGCCAAAACGCGTTTTTAGCATGCACATGCATCTTTTGGTAGACGCGGACGCAGTTTTCTGCAAAACCACACGATATGCATGCAAATGGTGCTTTTGGCAGAACGCGCGTGTGGATTTCTACCAAACGACGTGAAAAGCATGCCGATGCTGCTCTTTTTAACATCCGCACATGGATTTGTGCCAAAGCGCGTTTTAAGCATGCGCATGCATCTTTTGGTAGACGCGGACGCAGTTTTCTGCAAAACCACACGATAGGCATGCAAATGGTGCTTTTGGCAGAACGCGCGTGTGGATTTCTACCAAACGACGTGAAAAGCATGCCGATGCTGCTCTTTTTAGCACCCGCACATGGATTTGTGCCAAAACGCGTTTTAAGCATGCGCATGCATCTTTTGGTAGACGCGGACGCAGTTTTCTGCAAAACCACACGATATGCATGCAAATGGTGCTTTTGGTAGAACGCGCGCGTGGATTTCTACCAAACGACGTGAAAAGCATGCCGACGCTGCTCTTTTTAACATCCGCACATGGATTTGTGCCAAAGCGCGTTTTAAGCATGCGCATGCATCTTTTGGTAGACGCGGACGCAGTTTTCTGCAAAACCACACGATATGCATGCAAATGGTGCTTTTGGCAGAACGCGCGTGTGGATTTCTACCAAACGACGTGAAAAGCATGCCGATGCTGCTCTTTTTAGCACCCGCACATGGATTTGTGCCAAAACGCGTTTTAAGCATGCGCATGCATCTTTTGGTAGACGCGGACGCAGTTTTCTGCAAAACCACACGATATGCATGCAAATGGTGCTTTTGGCAGAACGCGCGCGTGGATTTCTACCAAACGACGTGAAAAGCATGCCGATGCTGCTCTTTTTAACATCCGCACATGGATTTGTGCCAAAGCGCGTTTTAAGCATGCGCATGCATCTTTTGGTAGACGCGGACGCAGTTTTCTGCAAAACCACACGATAGGCATGCAAATGGTGCTTTTGGCAGAACGCGCGTGTGGATTTCTACCAAACGACGTGAAAAGCATGCCGATGCTGCTCTTTTTAGCACCCGCACATGGATTTGTGCCAAAACGCGTTTTAAGCATGCGCATGCATCTTTTGGTAGACGCGGACGCAGTTTTCTGCAAAACCACACGATATGCATGCAAATGGTGCTTTTGGCAGAACGCGCGCGTGGATTTCTACCAAACGACGTGAAAAGCATGCCGATGCTGCTCTTTTTAACATCCGCACATGGATTTGTGCCAAAACGCGTTTTAAGCATGCGCATGCATCTTTTGGTAGACGCGGACGCAGTTTTCTGCAAAACCACACGATAGGCATGCAAATGGTGCTTTTGGCAGAACGCGCGCGTGGATTTCTACCAAACGACGTGAAAAGCATGCCGATGCTGCTCTTTTTAGCACCCGCACATGGATTTGTGCCAAAGCGCGTTTTAAGCATGCGCATGCATCTTTTGGTAGACGCGGACGCAGTTTTCTGCAAAACCACACGATAGGCATGCAAATGGTGCTTTTGGCAGAACGCGCGTGTGGATTTCTACCAAACGACGTGAAAAGCATGCCGATGCTGCTCTTTTTAGCACCCGCACATGGATTTGTGCCAAAACGCGTTTTAAGCATGCGCGTGCATCTTTTGGTAGACGCGGACGCAGTTTTCTGCAAAACCACACGATATGCATGCAAAGGGTGCTTTTGGCAGAACGCGCGCGTGGATTTCTACCAAACGACGTGAAAAGCATGCCGATGCTGCTCTTTTTAACATCCGCACATGGATTTGTGCCAAAACGCGTTTTTAGCATGCACATGCATCTTTTGGTAGACGCGGACGCAGTTTTCTGCAAAACCACACGATATGCATGCAAATGGTGCTTTTGGCAGAACGCGCGTGTGGATTTCTACCAAACGACGTGAAAAGCATGCCGATGCTGCTCTTTTTAACATCCGCACATGGATTTGTGCCAAAACGCGTTTTTAGCATGCACATGCATCTTTTGGTAGACGCGGACGCAGTTTTCTGCAAAACCACACGATATGCATGCAAATGGTGCTTTTGGCAGAACGCGCGTGTGGATTTCTACCAAACGACGTGAAAAGCATGCCGATGCTGCTCTTTTTAACATCCGCACATGGATTTGTGCCAAAGCGCGTTTTAAGCATGCGCATGCATCTTTTGGTAGACGCGGACGCAGTTTTCTGCAAAACCACACGATAGGCATGCAAATGGTGCTTTTGGCAGAACGCGCGTGTGGATTTCTACCAAACGACGTGAAAAGCATGCCGATGCTGCTCTTTTTAGCACCCGCACATGGATTTGTGCCAAAACGCGTTTTAAGCATGCGCATGCATCTTTTGGTAGACGCGGACGCAGTTTTCTGCAAAACCACACGATATGCATGCAAATGGTGCTTTTGGCAGAACGCGCGCGTGGATTTCTACCAAACGACGTGAAAAGCATGCCGATGCTGCTCTTTTTAACATCCGCACATGGATTTGTGCCAAAGCGCGTTTTAAGCATGCGCATGCATCTTTTGGTAGACGCGGACGCAGTTTTCTGCAAAACCACACGATAGGCATGCAAATGGTGCTTTTTGCAGAACGCGCGTGTGGATTTCTACCAAACGACGTGAAAAGCATGCCGATGCTGCTCTTTTTAGCACCCGCACATGGATTTGTGCCAAAGCGCGTTTTAAGCATGCGCATGCATCTTTTGGTAGACGCGGACGCAGCTTTCTGCAAAACCACACGATAGGCATGCAAATGGTGCTTTTGGTAGAACGCGCGTGTGGATTTCTACCAAACGACGTGAAAAGCATGCCGATGCTGCTCTTTTTAGCACCCGCACATGGATTTGTGCCAAAACGCGTTTTAAGCATGCGCATGCATCTTTTGGTAGACGCGGACGCAGTTTTCTGCAAAACCACACGATATGCATGCAAATGGTGCTTTTGGCAGAACGCGCGCGTGGATTTCTACCAAACGACGTGAAAAGCATGCCGATGCTGCTCTTTTTAACATCCGCACATGGATTTGTGCCAAAGCGCGTTTTAAGCATGCGCATGCATCTTTTGGTAGACGCGGACGCAGTTTTCTGCAAAACCACACGATAGGCATGCGAATGGTGCTTTTGGCAGAACGCGCGTGTGGATTTCTACCAAACGACGTGAAAAGCATGCCGATGCTGCTCTTTTTAGCACCCGCACATGGATTTGTGCCAAAACGCGTTTTAAGCATGCGCATGCATCTTTTGGTAGACGCGGACGCAGTTTTCTGCAAAACCACACGATATGCATGCAAATGGTGCTTTTGGCAGAACGCGCGCGTGGATTTCTACCAAACGACGTGAAAAGCATGCCGATGCTGCTCTTTTTAACATGAGCACATGGATTTGTGCCAAAGCGCGTTTTAAGCATGCGCATGCATCTTTTGGTAGACGCGGACGCAGTTTTCTGCAAAACCACACGATAGGCATGCAAATGGTGCTTTTGGCAGAACGCGCGTGTGGATTTCTACCAAACGACGTGAAAAGCATGCCGATGCTGCTCTTTTTAGCACCCGCACATGGATTTGTGCCAAAACGCGTTTTAAGCATGCGCATGCATCTTTTGGTAGACGCGGACGCAGTTTTCTGCAAAACCACACGATATGCATGCAAATGGTGCTTTTGGCAGAACGCGCGCGTGGATTTCTACCAAACGACGTGAAAAGCATGCCGATGCTGCTCTTTTTAACATCCGCACATGGATTTGTGCCAAAGCGCGTTTTAAGCATGCGCATGCATCTTTTGGTAGACGCGGACGCAGTTTTCTGCAAAACCACACGATAGGCATGCAAATGGTGCTTTTGGCAGAACGCGCGTGTGGATTTCTACCAAACGACGTGAAAAGCATGCCGATGCTGCTCTTTTTAGCACCCGCACATGGATTTGTGCCAAAACGCGTTTTAAGCATGCGCATGCATCTTTTGGTAGACGCGGACGCAGTTTTCTGCAAAACCACACGATATGCATGCAAATGGTGCTTTTGGCAGAACGCGCGCGTGGATTTCTACCAAACGACGTGAAAAGCATGCCGATGCTGCTCTTTTTAACATCCGCACATGGATTTGTGCCAAAGCGCGTTTTAAGCATGCGCATGCATCTTTTGGTAGACGCGGACGCAGTTTTCTGCAAAACCACACGATAGGCATGCAAATGGTGCTTTTGGCAGAACGCGCGTGTGGATTTCTACCAAACGACGTGAAAAGCATGCCGATGCTGCTCTTTTTAGCACCCGCACATGGATTTGTGCCAAAACGCGTTTTAAGCATGCGCATGCATCTTTTGGTAGACGCGGACGCAGTTTTCTGCAAAACCACACGATATGCATGCAAATGGTACTTTTGGCAGAACGCGCGCGTGGATTTCTACCAAACGACGTGAAAAGCATGCCGATGCTGCTCTTTTTAGCACCCGCACATGGATTTGTGCCAAAGCGCGTTTTAAGCATGCGCATGCATCTTTTGGTAGACGCGGACGCAGTTTTCTGCAAAACCACACGATAGGCATGCAAATGGTGCTTTTGGCAGAACGCGCGTGTGGATTTCTACCAAACGACGTGAAAAGCATGCCGATGCTGCTCTTTTTAGCACCCGCACATGGATTTGTGCCAAAACGCGTTTTAAGCATGCGCATGCATCTTTTGGTAGACGCGGACGCAGTTTTCTGCAAAACCACACGATATGCATGCAAATGGAGCTTTTGGCAGAACGCGCGCGTGGATTTCTACCAAACGACGTGAAAAGCATGCCGATGCTGCTCTTTTTAACATCCGCACATGGATTTGTGCCAAAACGCGTTTTTAGCATGCACATGCATCTTTTGGTAGACGCGGACGCAGTTTTCTGCAAAACCACACGATATGCATGCAAATGGTGCTTTTGGCAGAACGCGCGTGTGGATTTCTACCAAACGACGTGAAAAGCATGCCGATGCTGCTCTTTTTAACATCCGCACATGGATTTGTGCCAAAACGCGTTTTTAGCATGCACATGCATCTTTTGGTAGACGCGGACGCAGTTTTCTGCAAAACCACACGATATGCATGCAAATGGTGCTTTTGGCAGAACGCGCGTGTGGATTTCTACCAAACGACGTGAAAAGCATGCCGATGCTGCTCTTTTTAACATCCGCACATGGATTTGTGCCAAAGCGCGTTTTAAGCATGCGCATGCATCTTTTGGTAGACGCGGACGCAGTTTTCTGCAAAACCACACGATAGGCATGCAAATGGTGCTTTTGGCAGAACGCGCGTGTGGATTTCTACCAAACGACGTGAAAAGCATGCCGATGCTGCTCTTTTTAGCACCCGCACATGGATTTGTGCCAAAACGCGTTTTAAGCATGCGCATGCATCTTTTGGTAGACGCGGACGCAGTTTTCTGCAAAACCACACGATATGCATGCAAATGGTGCTTTTGGCAGAACGCGCGCGTGGATTTCTACCAAACGACGTGAAAAGCATGCCGATGCTGCTCTTTTTAACATCCGCACATGGATTTGTGCCAAAACGCGTTTTAAGCATGCGCATGCATCTTTTGGTAGACGCGGACGCAGTTTTCTGCAAAACCACACGATAGGCATGCAAATGGTGCTTTTGGCAGAACGCGCGCGTGGATTTCTACCAAACGACGTGAAAAGCATGCCGATGCTGCTCTTTTTAGCACCCGCACATGGATTTGTGCCAAAACGCGTTTTTAGCATGCACATGCATCTTTTGGTAGACGCGGACGCAGTTTTCTGCAAAACCACACGATATGCATGAAAATGGTGCTTTTGGCAGAACGCGCGTGTGGATTTCTACCAAACGACGTGAAAAGCATGCCGATGCTGCTCTTTTTAACATCCGCACATGGATTTGTGCCAAAGCGCGTTTTAAGCGTGCGCATGCATCTTTTGGTAGACGCGGACGCAGTTTTCTGCAAAACCACACGATAGGCATGCAAATGGTGCTTTTGGCAGAACGCGCGTGTGGATTTCTACCAAACGACGTGAAAAGCATGCCGATGCTGCTCTTTTTAGCACCCGCACATGGATTTGTGCCAAAACGCGTTTTAAGCATGCGCATGCATCTTTTGGTAGACGCGGACGCAGTTTTCTGCAAAACCACGCGATATGCATGCAAATGGTGCTTTTGGCAGAACGCGCGCGTGGATTTCTACCAAACGACGTGAAAAGCATGCCGATGCTGCTCTTTTTAGCACCCGCACATGGATTTGTGCCAAAGCGCGTTTTAAGCATGCGCATGCATCTTTTGGTAGACGCGGACGCAGTTTTCTGCAAAACCACACGATAGGCATGCAAATGGTGCTTTTGGCAGAACGCGCGTGTGGATTTCTACCAAACGACGTGAAAAGCATGCCGATGCTGCTCTTTTTAGCACCCGCACATGGATTTGTGCCAAAACGCGTTTTAAGCATGCGCATGCATCTTTTGGTAGACGCGGACGCAGTTTTCTGCAAAACCACACGATATGCATGCAAATGGTGCTTTTGGCAGAACGCGCGCGTGGATTTCTACCAAACGACGTGAAAAGCATGCCGATGCTGCTCTTTTTAACATCCGCACATGGATTTGTGCCAAAACGCGTTTTTAGCATGCACATGCATCTTTTGGTAGACGCGGACGCAGTTTTCTGCAAAACCACACGATATGCATGCAAATGGTGCTTTTGGCAGAACGCGCGTGTGGATTTCTACCAAACGACGTGAAAAGCATGCCGATGCTGCTCTTTTTAACATCCGCACATGGATTTGTGCCAAAACGCGTTTTTAGCATGCACATGCATCTTTTGGTAGACGCGGACGCAGTTTTCTGCAAAACCACACGATATGCATGCAAATGGTGCTTTTGGCAGAACGCGCGTGTGGATTTCTACCAAACGACGTGAAAAGCATGCCGATGCTGCTCTTTTTAACATCCGCACATGGATTTGTGCCAAAGCGCGTTTTAAGCATGCGCATGCATCTTTTGGTAGACGCGGACGCAGTTTTCTGCAAAACCACACGATAGGCATGCAAATGGTGCTTTTGGCAGAACGCGCGTGTGGATTTCTACCAAACGACGTGAAAAGCATGCCGATGCTGCTCTTTTTAGCACCCGCACATGGATTTGTGCCAAAACGCGTTTTAAGCATGCGCATGCATCTTTTGGTAGACGCGGACGCAGTTTTCTGCAAAACCACACGATATGCATGCAAATGGTGCTTTTGGCAGAACGCGCGCGTGGATTTCTACCAAACGACGTGAAAAGCATGCCGATGCTGCTCTTTTTAACATCCGCACATGGATTTGTGCCAAAACGCGTTTTTAGCATGCACATGCATCTTTTGGTAGACGCGGACGCAGTTTTCTGCAAAACCACACGATATGCATGCAAATGGTGCTTTTGGCAGAACGCGCGTGTGGATTTCTACCAAACGACGTGAAAAGCATGCCGATGCTGCTCTTTTTAACATCCGCACATGGATTTGTGCCAAAACGCGTTTTTAGCATGCACATGCATCTTTTGGTAGACGCGGACGCAGTTTTCTGCAAAACCACACGATATGCATGCAAATGGTGCTTTTGGCAGAACGCGCGTGTGGATTTCTACCAAACGACGTGAAAAGCATGCCGATGCTGCTCTTTTTAACATCCGCACATGGATTTGTGCCAAAGCGCGTTTTAAGCATGCGCATGCATCTTTTGGAAGACGCGGACGCAGTTTTCTGCAAAACCACACGATAGGCATGCAAATGGTGCTTTTGGCAGAACGCGCGTGTGGATTTCTACCAAACGACGTGAAAAGCATGCCGATGCTGCTCTTTTTAGCACCCGCACATGGATTTGTGCCAAAACGCGTTTTAAGCATGCGCATGCATCTTTTGGTAGACGCGGACGCAGTTTTCTGCAAAACCACACGATATGCATGCAAATGGTGCTTTTGGCAGAACGCGCGCGTGGATTTCTACCAAACGACGTGAAAAGCATGCCGACGCTGCTCTTTTTAACATCCGCACATGGATTTGTGCCAAAGCGCGTTTTAAGCATGCGCATGCATCTTTTGGTAGACGCGGACGCAGTTTTCTGCAAAACCACACGATATGCATGCAAATGGTGCTTTTGGCAGAACGCGCGTGTGGATTTCTACCAAACGACGTGAAAAGCATGCCGATGCTGCTCTTTTTAGCACCCGCACATGGATTTGTGCCAAAACGCGTTTTAAGCATGCGCATGCATCTTTTGGTAGACGCGGACGCAGTTTTCTGCAAAACCACACGATAGGCATGCAAATGGTGCTTTTGGCAGAACGCGCGTGTGGATTTCTACCAAACGACGTGAAAAGCATGCCGATGCTGCTCTTTTTAGCACCCGCACATGGATTTGTGCCAAAACGCGTTTTAAGCATGCGCATGCATCTTTTGGTAGACGCGGACGCAGTTTTCTGCAAAACCACACGATATGCATGCAAATGGTGCTTTTGGCAGAACGCGCGCGTGGATTTCTACCAAACGACGTGAAAAGCATGCCGATGCTGCTCTTTTTAACATCCGCACATGGATTTGTGCCAAAACGCGTTTTAAGCATGCGCATGCATCTTTTGGTAGACGCGGACGCAGTTTTCTGCAAAACCACACGATAGGCATGCAAATGGTGCTTTTGGCAGAACGCGCGCGTGGATTTCTACCAAACGACGTGAAAAGCATGCCGATGCTGCTCTTTTTAACATCCGCACATGGATTTGTGCCAAAACGCGTTTTAAGCATGCGCATGCATCTTTTGGTAGACGCGGACGCAGTTTTCTGCAAAACCACACGATAGGCATGCAAATGGTGCTTTTGGCAGAACGCGCGCGTGGATTTCTACCAAACGACGTGAAAAGCATGCCGATGCTGCTCTTTTTAACATCCGCACATGGATTTTTGCCAAAACGCGTTTTAAGCATGCGCATGCATCTTTTGGTAGACGCGGACGCAGTTTTCTGCAAAACCACACGATAGGCATGCAAATGGTGCTTTTGGCAGAACGCGCGCGTGGATTTCTACCAAACGACGTGAAAAGCATGCCGATGCTGCTCTTTTTAGCACCCGCACATGGATTTGTGCCAAAACGCGTTTTTAGCATGCACATGCATCTTTTGGTAGACGCGGACGCAGTTTTCTGCAAAACCACACGATATGCATGCAAATGGTGCTTTTGGCAGAACGCGCGTGTGGATTTCTACCAAACGACGTGAAAAGCATGCCGATGCTGCTCTTTTTAGCACCCGCACATGGATTTGTGCCAAAACGAGTTTTAAGCATGCGCATGCATCTTTTGGTAGACGCGGACGCAGTTTTCTGCAAAACCACACGATATGCATGCAAATGGTGCTTTTGGCAGAACGCGCGCGTGGATTTCTACCAAACGACGTGAAAAGCATGCCGACGCTGCTCTTTTTAACATCCGCACATGGATTTGTGCCAAAGCGCGTTTTAAGCATGCGCATGCATCTTTTGGTAGACGCGGACGCAGTTTTCTGCAAAACCACAGGATATGCATGCAAATGGTGCTTTTGGCAGAACGCGCGTGTGGATTTCTACCAAACGACGTGAAAAGCATGCCGATGCTGCTCTTTTTAGCACCCGCACATGGATTTGTGCCAAAACGCGTTTTAAGCATGCGCATGCATCTTTTGGTAGACGCGGACGCAGTTTTCTGCAAAACCACACGATATGCATGCAAATGGTGCTTTTGGCAGAACGCGCGCGTGGATTTCTACCAAACGACGTGAAAAGCATGCCGATGCTGCTCTTTTTAACATCCGCACATGGATTTGTGCCAAAGCGCGTTTTAAGCATGCGCATGCATCTTTTGGTAGACGCGGACGCAGTTTTCTGCAAAACCACACGATAGGCATGCAAATGGTGCTTTTGGCAGAACGCGCGTGTGGATTTCTACCAAACGACGTGAAAAGCATGCCGATGCTGCTCTTTTTAACATCCGCACATGGATTTGTGCCAAAACGCGTTTTAAGCATGCGCATGCATCTTTTGGTAGACGCGGACGCAGTTTTCTGCAAAACCACACGATATGCATGCAAATGGTGCTTTTGGCAGAACGCGCGCGTGGATTTCTACCAAACGACGTGAAAAGCATGCCGATGCTGCTCTTTTTAACATCCGCACATGGATTTGTGCCAAAGCGCGTTTTAAGCATGCGCATGCATCTTTTGGTAGACGCGGACGCAGTTTTCTGCAAAACCACACGATATGCATGCAAATGGTGCTTTTGGCAGAACGCGCGTGTGGATTTCTACCAAACGACGTGAAAAGCATGCCGATGCTGCTCTTTTTAGCACCCGCACATGGATTTGTGCCAAAACGCGTTTTAAGCATGCGCATGCATCTTTTGGTAGACGCGGACGCAGTTTTCTGCAAAACCACACGATATGCATGCAAATGGTGCTTTTGGCAGAACGCGCGCGTGGATTTCTACCAAACGACGTGAAAAGCATGCCGATGCTGCTCTTTTAACATCCGCACATGGATTTGTGCCAAAGCGCGTTTTAAGCATGCGCATGCATCTTTTGGTAGACGCGGACGCAGTTTTCTGCAAAACCACACGATAGGCATGCAAATGGTGCTTTTGGCAGAACGCGCGTGTGGATTTCTACCAAACGACGTGAAAAGCATGCCGATGCTGCTCTTTTTAGCACCCGCACATGGATTTGTGCCAAAACGCGTTTTAAGCATGCGCATGCATCTTTTGGTAGACGCGGACGCAGTTTTCTGCAAAACCACACGATATGCATGCAAATGGTGCTTTTGGCAGAACGCGCGCGTGGATTTCTACCAAACGACGTGAAAAGCATGCCGATGCTGCTCTTTTTAACATCCGCACATGGATTTGTGCCAAAACGCGTTTTAAGCATGCGCATGCATCTTTTGGTAGACGCGGACGCAGTTTTCTGCAAAACCACACGATAGGCATGCAAATGGTGCTTTTGGCAGAACGCGCGCGTGGATTTCTACCAAACGACGTGAAAGCATGCCGATGCTGCTCTTTTTAGCACCCGCACATGGATTTGTGCCAAAACGCGTTTTTAGCATGCACATGCATCTTTTGGTAGACGCGGACGCAGTTTTTCTGCAAAACCACACGATATGCATGAAATGGTGCTTTTGGCAGAACGCGCGTGTGATTTCTACCAAACGACGTGAAAAGCATGCCGATGCTGCTCTTTTTAACATCCGCACATGGATTTGTGCCAAAGCGCGTTTTAAGCATGCGCATGCATCTTTTGGTAGACGCGACGCAGTTTTCTGCAAAACCACACGATAGGCATGCAAATGGTGCTTTGGCAGAACGCGCGTGTGGATTTCTACCAAACGACGTGAAAAGCATGCCGATGCTGCTCTTTTTAGCACCCGCACATGGATTTGTGCCAAAACGCGTTTTAAGCATGCGCATGCATCTTTTGGTAGACGCGGACGCAGTTTTCTGCAAAACCACACGATATGCATGCAAATGGTGCTTTTGGCAGAACGCGCGCGTGGATTTCTACCAAACGACGTGAAAAGCATGCCGATGCTGCTCTTTTTAACATCCGCACATGGATTTGTGCCAAAGCGCGTTTTAAGCATGCGCATGCATCTTTTGGTAGACGCGGACGCAGTTTTCTGCAAAACCACACGATAGGCATGCAAATGGTGCATTTGGCAGAACGCGCGTGTGGATTTCTACCAAACGACGTGAAAAGCATGCCGATGCTGCTCTTTTTAGCACCCGCACATGGATTTGTGCCAAAACGCGTTTTAAGCATGCGCATGCATCTTTTGGTAGACGCGGACGCAGTTTTCTGCAAAACCACACGATATGCATGCAAATGGTGCTTTTGGCAGAACGCGCGCGTGGATTTCTACCAAACGACGTGAAAAGCATGCCGATGCTGCTCTTTTTAGCACCCGCACATGGATTTGTGCCAAAGCGCGTTTTAAGCATGCGCATGCATCTTTTGGTAGACGCGGACGCAGTTTTCTGCAAAACCACACGATAGGCATGCAAATGGTGCTTTTGGCAGAACGCGCGTGTGGATTTCTACCAAACGACGTGAAAAGCATGCCGATGCTGCTCTTTTTAGCACCCGCACATGGATTTGTGCCAAAACGCGTTTTAAGCATGCGCATGCATCTTTTGGTAGACGCGGACGCAGTTTTCTGCAAAACCACACGATATGCATGCAAATGGTGCTTTTGGCAGAACGCGCGCGTGGATTTCTACAAAACGACGTGAAAAGCATGCCGATGCTGCTCTTTTTAACATCCGCACATGGATTTGTGCCAAAACGCGTTTTTAGCATGCACATGCATCTTTTGGTAGACGCGGACGCAGTTTTCTGCAAAACCACACGATAGGCATGCAAATGGTGCTTTTGGCAGAACGCGCGTGTGGATTTCTACCAAACGACGTGAAAAGCATGCCGATGCTGCTCTTTTTAGCACCCGCACATGGATTTGTGCCAAAACGCGTTTTAAGCATGCGCATGCATCTTTTGGTAGACGCGGACGCAGTTTTCTGCAAAACCACACGATATGCATGCAAATGGTGCTTTTGCCAGAACGCGCGCGTGGATTTCTACCAAACGACGTGAAAAGCATGCCGATGCTGCTCTTTTTAGCACCCGCACATGGATTTGTGCCAAAGCGCGTTTTAAGCATGCGCATGCATCTTTTGTAGACGCGGACGCAGTTTTCTGCAAAACCACACGATAGGCATGCAAATGGTGCTTTTGGCAGAACGCGCGTGTGGATTTCTACCAAACGACGTGAAAAGCATGCCGATGCTGCTCTTTTTAGCACCCGCACATGGATTTGTGCCAAAACGCGTTTTAAGCATGCGCATGCATCTTTTGGTAGACGCGGACGCAGTTTTCTGCAAAACCACACGATATGCATGCAAATGGTGCTTTTGGCAGAACGCGCGCGTGGATTTCTACAAAACGACGTGAAAAGCATGCCGATGCTGCTCTTTTTAACATCCGCACATGGATTTGTGCCAAAACGCGTTTTTAGCATGCACATGCATCTTTTGGTAGACGCGGACGCAGTTTTCTGCAAAACCACACGATATGCATGCAAATGGTGCTTTTGGCAGAACGCGCGTGTGGATTTCTACCAAACGACGTGAAAAGCATGCCGATGCTGCTCTTTTTAACATCCGCACATGGATTTGTGCCAAAACGCGTTTTTAGCATGCACATGCATCTTTTGGTAGACGCGGACGCAGTTTTCTGCAAAACCACACGATATGCATGCAAATGGTGCTTTTGGCAGAACGCGCGTGTGGATTTCTACCAAACGACGTGAAAAGCATGCCGATGCTGCTCTTTTTAACATCCGCACATGGATTTGTGCCAAAGCGCGTTTTAAGCATGCGCATGCATCTTTTGGTAGACGCGGACGCAGTTTTCTGCAAAACCACACGATAGGCATGCAAATGGTGCTTTTGGCAGAACCGCGCGTGTGGATTTCTACCAAACGACGTGAAAAGCATGCCGATGCTGCTCTTTTTAGCACCCGCACATGGATTTGTGCCAAAACGCGTTTTAAGCATGCGCATGCATCTTTTGGTAGACGCGGACGCAGTTTTCTGCAAAACCACACGATATGCATGCAAATGGTGCTTTTGGCAGAACGCGCGCGTGGATTTATACCAAACGACGTGAAAAGCATGCCGATGCTGCTCTTTTTAACATCCGCACATGGATTTGTGCCAAAACGCGTTTTAAGCATGCGCATGCATCTTTTGGTAGACGCGGACGCAGTTTTCTGCAAAACCACACGATAGGCATGCAAATGGTGCTTTTGGCAGAACGCGCGCGTGGATTTCTACCAAACGACGTGAAAAGCATGCCGATGCTGCTCTTTTTAGCACCCGCACATGGATTTGTGCCAAAGCGCGTTTTAAGCATGCGCATGCATCTTTTGGTAGACGCGGACGCAGTTTTCTGCAAAACCACACGATAGGCATGCAAATGGTGCTTTTGGCAGAACGCGCGTGTGGATTTCTACCAAACGACGTGAAAAGCATGCCGATGCTGCTCTTTTTAGCACCCGCACATGGATTTGTGCCAAAACGCGTTTTAAGCATGCGCATGCATCTTTTGGTAGACGCGGACGCAGTTTTCTGCAAAACCACACGATATGCATGCAAATGCTGCTTTTGGCAGAACGCGCGCGTGGATTTCTACCAAACGACGTGAAAAGCATGCCGATGCTGCTCTTTTTAACATCCGCACATGGATTTGTGCCAAAACGCGTTTTTAGCATGCACATGCATCTTTTGGTAGACGCGGACGCAGTTTTCTGCAAAACCACACGATATGCATGCAAATGGTGCTTTTGGCAGAACGCGCGTGTGGATTTCTACCAAACGACGTGAAAAGCATGCCGATGCTGCTCTTTTTAACATCCGCACATGGATTTGTGCCAAAACGCGTTTTTAGCATGCACATGCATGTTTTGGTAGACGCGGACGCAGTTTTCTGCAAAACCACACGATATGCATGCAAATGGTGCTTTTGGCAGAACGCGCGCGTGGATTTCTACCAAACGACGTGAAAAGCATGCCGATGCTGCTCTTTTTAACATCCGCACATGGATTTGTGCCAAAGCGCGTTTTAAGCATGCGCATGCATCTTTTGGTAGACGCGGACGCAGTTTTCTGCAAAACCACACGATAGGCATGCAAATGGTGCTTTTTGCAGAACGCGCGTGTGGATTTCTACCAAACGACGTGAAAAGCATGCCGATGCTGCTCTTTTTAGCACCCGCACATGGATTTGTGCCAAAGCGCGTTTTAAGCATGCGCATGCATCTTTTGGTAGACGCGGACGCAGTTTTCTGCAAAACCACACGATAGGCATGCAAATGGTGCTTTTGGCCGAACGCGCGTGTGGATTTCTACCAAACGACGTGAAAAGCATGCCGATGCTGCTCTTTTTAGCACCCAGCACATGGATTTGTGCCAAAACGCGTTTTAAGCATGCGCATGCATCTTTTGGTAGACGCGGACGCAGTTTTCTGCAAAACCACACGATATGCATGCAAATGGTGCTTTTGGCAGAACGCGCGCGTGGATTTCTACCAAACGACGTGAAAAGCATGCCGATGCTGCTCTTTTTAACATCCGCACATGGATTTGTGCCAAAGCGCGTTTTAAGCATGCGCATGCATCTTTTGGTAGACGCGGACGCAGTTTTCTGCAAAACCACACGATAGGCATGCGAATGGTGCTTTTGGCAGAACGCGCGTGTGGATTTCTACCAAACGACGTGAAAAGCATGCCGATGCTGCTCTTTTTAGCACCCGCACATGGATTTGTGCCAAAACGCGTTTTAAGCATGCGCATGCATCTTTTGGTTGACGCGGACGCAGTTTTCTGCAAAACCACACGATATGCATGCAAATGGTGCTTTTGGCAGAACGCGCGCGTGGATTTCTACCAAACGACGTGAAAAGCATGCCGATGCTGCTCTTTTTAACATCCGCACATGGATTTGTGCCAAAGCGCGTTTTAAGCATGCGCATGCATCTTTTGGTAGACGCGGACGCAGTTTTCTGCAAAACCACACGATAGGCATGCAAATGGTGCTTTTGGCAGAACGCGCGTGTGGATTTCTACCAAACGACGTGAAAAGCATGCCGATGCTGCTCTTTTTAGCACCCGCACATGGATTTGTGCCAAAACGCGTTTTAAGCATGCGCATGCATCTTTTGGTAGACGCGGACGCAGTTTTCTGCAAAACCACACGATATGCATGCAAATGGTGCTTTTGGCAGAACGCGCGCGTGGATTTCTACCAACGACGTGAAAAGCATGCCGATGCTGCTCTTTTTAACATCCGCACATGGATTTGTGCCAAAACGAGTTTTAAGCATGCGCATGCATCTTTTGGTAGACGCGGACGCAGTTTTCTGCAAAACCACACGATATGCATGCAAATGGTGCTTTTGGCAGAACGCGCGCGTGGATTTCTACCAAACGACGTGAAAAGCATGCCGACGCTGCTCTTTTTAACATCCGCACATGGATTTGTGCCAAAGCGCGTTTTAAGCATGCGCATGCATCTTTTGGTAGACGCGGACGCAGTTTTCTGCAAAACCACACGATATGCATGCAAATGGTGCTTTTGGCAGAACGCGCGTGTGGATTTCTACCAAACGACGTGAAAAGCATGCCGATGCTGCTCTTTTTAGCACCCGCACATGGATTTGTGCCAAAACGCGTTTTAAGCATGCGCATGCATCTTTTGGTAGACGCGGACGCAGTTTTCTGCAAACCACACGATATGATGCAAATGGTGCTTTTGGCAGAACGCGCGCGTGGATTTCTACCAAACGACGTGAAAAGCATGCCGATGCTGCTCTTTTTAACATCCGCACATGGATTTGTGCCAAAGCGCGTTTTAAGCATGCGCATGCATCTTTTGGTAGACGCGGACGCAGTTTTCTGCAAAACCACACGATAGGCATGCAAATGGTGCTTTTGGCAGAACGCGCGTGTGGATTTCTACCAAACGACGTGAAAAGCATGCCGATGCTGCTCTTTTTAGCACCCGCACATGGATTTGTGCCAAAACGCGTTTTAAGCATGCGCATGCATCTTTTGGTAGACGCGGACGCAGTTTTCTGCAAAACCACACGATATGCATGCAAATGGTGCTTTTGGCAGAACGCGCGCGTGGATTTCTACCAAACGACGTGAAAAGCATGCCGATGCTGCTCTTTTTAACATCCGCACATGGATTTGTGCCAAAACGCGTTTTAAGCATGCGCATGCATCTTTTGGTAGACGCGGACGCAGTTTTCTGCAAAACCACACGATAGGCATGCAAATGGTGCTTTTGGCAGAACGCGCGCGTGGATTTCTACCAAACGACGTGAAAAGCATGCCGATGCTGCTCTTTTTAGCACCCGCACATGGATTTGTGCCAAAACGCGTTTTTAGCATGCACATGCATCTTTTGGTAGACGCGGACGCAGTTTTCTGCAAAACCACACGATATGCATGAAAATGGTGCTTTTGGCAGAACGCGCGTGTGGATTTCTACCAAACGACGTGAAAAGCATGCCGATGCTGCTCTTTTTAACATCCGCACATGGATTTGTGCCAAAGCGCGTTTTAAGCATGCGCATGCATCTTTTGGTAGGCGCGGACGCAGTTTTCTGCAAAACCACACGATAGGCATGCAAATGGTGCTTTTGGCAGAACGCGCGTGTGGATTTCTACCAAACGACGTGAAAAGCATGCCGATGCTGCTCTTTTTAGCACCCGCACATGGATTTGTGCCAAAACGCGTTTTAAGCATGCGCATGCATCTTTTGGTAGACGCGGACGCAGTTTTCTGCAAAACCACACGATATGCATGCAAATGGTGCTTTTGGCAGAACGCGCGCGTGGATTTCTACCAAACGACGTGAAAAGCATGCCGATGCTGCTCTTTTTAACATCCGCACATGGATTTGTGCCAAAGCGCGTTTTAAGCATGCGCATGCATCTTTTGGTAGACGCGGACGCAGTTTTCTGCAAAACCACACGATAGGCATGCAAATGGTGCTTTTGGCAGAACGCGCGTGTGGATTTCTACCAAACGACGTGAAAAGCATGCCGATGCTGCTCTTTTTAGCACCCGCACATGGATTTGTGCCAAAACGCGTTTTAAGCATGCGCATGCATCTTTTGGTAGACGCGGACGCAGTTTTCTGCAAAACCACACGATATGCATGCAAATGGTGCTTTTGGCAGAACGCGCGCGTGGATTTCTACCAAACGACGTGAAAAGCATGCCGATGCTGCTCTTTTTAGCACCCGCACATGGATTTGTGCCAAAGCGCGTTTTAAGCATGCGCATGCATCTTTTGGTAGACGCGGACGCAGTTTTCTGCAAAACCACACGATAGGCATGCAAATGGTGCTTTTGGCAGAACGCGCGTGTGGATTTCTACCAAACGACGTGAAAAGCATGCCGATGCTGCTCTTTTTAGCACCCGCACATGGATTGTGCCAAAACGCGTTTTAAGCATGCGCATGCATCTTTTGTAGACGCGGACGCAGTTTTCTGCAAAACCACACGATATGCATGCAAATGGTGCTTTTGGCAGAACGCGCGCGTGGATTTCTACAAAACGACGTGAAAAGCATGCCGATGCTGCTCTTTTTAACATCCGCACATGGATTTGTGCCAAAACGCGTTTTTAGCATGCACATGCATCTTTTGGTAGACGCGGACGCAGTTTTCTGCAAAACCACACGATAGGCATGCAAATGGTGCTTTTGGCAGAACGCGCGTGTGGATTTCTACCAAACGACGTGAAAAGCATGCCGATGCTGCTCTTTTTAGCACCCGCACATGGATTTGTGCCAAAACGCGTTTTAAGCATGCGCATGCATCTTTTGGTAGACGCGGACGCAGTTTTCTGCAAAACCACACGATATGCATGCAAATGGTGCTTTTGGCAGAACGCGCGCGTGGATTTCTACCAAACGACGTGAAAAGCATGCCGATGCTGCTCTTTTTAGCACCCGCACATGGATTTGTGCCAAAGCGCGTTTTAAGCATGCGCATGCATCTTTTGGTAGACGCGGACGCAGTTTTCTGCAAAACCACACGATAGGCATGCAAATGGTGCTTTTGGCAGAACGCGCGTGTGGATTTCTACCAAACGACGTGAAAAGCATGCCGATGCTGCTCTTTTTAGCACCCGCACATGGATTTGTGCCAAAACGCGTTTTAAGCATGCGCATGCATCTTTTGGTAGACGCGGACGCAGTTTTCTGCAAAACCACACGATATGCATGCAAATGGTGCTTTTGGCAGAACGCGCGCGTGGATTTCTACAAAACGACGTGAAAAGCATGCCGATGCTGCTCTTTTTAACATCCGCACATGGATTTGTGCCAAAACGCGTTTTTAGCATGCACATGCATCTTTTGGTAGACGCGGACGCAGTTTTCTGCAAAACCACACGATATGCATGCAAATGGTGCTTTTGGCAGAACGCGCGTGTGGATTTCTACCAAACGACGTGAAAGCATGCCGATGCTGCTCTTTTTAACATCCGCAAATGGATTTGTGCCAAAACGCGTTTTTAGCATGCACATGCATCTTTTGGTAGACGCGGACGCAGTTTTCTGCAAAACCACACGATATGCATGCAAATGGTGCTTTTGGCAGAACGCGCGTGTGGATTTCTACCAAACGACGTGAAAGCATGCCGATGCTGCTCTTTTTAACATCCGCACATGGATTTGTGCCAAAGCGCGTTTTAAGCATGCGCATGCATCTTTTGGTAGACGCGGACGCAGTTTTCTGCAAAACCACACGATAGGCATGCAAATGGTGCTTTTGGCAGAACGCGCGTGTGGATTTCTACCAAACGACGTGAAAAGCATGCCGATGCTGCTCTTTTTAGCACCCGCACATGGATTTGTGCCAAAACGCGTTTTAAGCATGCGCATGCATCTTTTGGTAGACGCGGACGCAGTTTTCTGCAAAACCACACGATATGCATGCAAATGGTGCTCTTGGCAGAACGCGCGCGTGGATTTCTACCAAACGACGTGAAAAGCATGCCGACGCTGCTCTTTTTAACATCCGCACATGGATTTGTGCCAAAGCGCGTTTTAAGCATGCGCATGCATCTTTTGGTAGACGCGGACGCAGTTTTCTGCAAAACCACACGATATGCATGCAAATGGTGCTTTTGGCAGAACGCGCGTGTGGATTTCTACCAAACGACGTGAAAAGCATGCCGATGCTGCTCTTTTTAGCACCCGCACATGGATTTGTGCCAAAACGCGTTTTAAGCATGCGCATGCATCTTTTGGTAGACGCGGACGCAGTTTTCTGCAAAACCACACGATATGCATGCAAATGGTGCTTTTGGCAGAACGCGCGCGTGGATTTCTACCAAACGACGTGAAAAGCATGCCGATGCTGCTCTTTTTAACATCCGCACATGGATTTGTGCCAAAGCGCGTTTTAAGCATGCGCATGCATCTTTTGGTAGACGCGGACGCAGTTTTCTGCAAAACCACACGATAGGCATGCAAATGGTGCTTTTGGCAGAACGCGCGTGTGGATTTCTACCAAACGACGTGAAAAGCATGCCGATGCTGCTCTTTTTAGCACCCGCACATGGATTTGTGCCAAAACGCGTTTTAAGCATGCGCATGCATCTTTTGGTAGACGCGGACGCAGTTTTCTGCAAAACCACACGATATGCATGCAAATGGTGCTTTTGGCAGAACGCGCGCGTGGATTTCTACCAAACGACGTGAAAAGCATGCCGATGCTGCTCTTTTTAGCACCCGCACATGGATTTGTGCCAAAACGCGTTTTTAGCATGCACATGCATCTTTTGGTAGACGCGGACGCAGTTTTCTGCAAAACCACACGATATGCATGAAAATGGTGCTTTTGGCAGAACGCGCGCGTGGATTTCTACCAAACGACGTGAAAAGCATGCCGATGCTGCTCTTTTTAGCACCCGCACATGGATTTGTGCCAAAACGCGTTTTAAGCATGCGCATGCATCTTTTGGTAGACGCGGACGCAGTTTTCTGCAAAACCACACGATATGCATGCAAATGGTGCTTTTGGCAGAACGCGCGCGTGGATTTCTACCAAACGACGTGAAAAGCATGCCGATGCTGCTCTTTTTAACATCCGCACATGGATTTGTGCCAAAGCGCGTTTTAAGCATGCGCATGCATCTTTTGGTAGACGCGGACGCAGTTTTCTGCAAAACCACACGATAGGCATGCGAATGGTGCTTTTGGCAGAACGCGCGTGTGGATTTCTACCAAACGACGTGAAAAGCATGCCGATGCTGCTCTTTTTAGCACCCGCACATGGATTTGTGCCAAAACGCGTTTTAAGCATGCGCATGCATCTTTTGGTAGACGCGGACGCAGTTTTCTGCAAAACCACACGATATGCATGCAAATGGTGCTTTTGGCAGAACGCGCGCGTTGATTTCTACCAAACGACGTGAAAAGCATGCCGATGCTGCTCTTTTTAACATCCGCACATGGATTTGTGCCAAAGCGCGTTTTAAGCATGCGCATGCATCTTTTGGTAGACGCGGACGCAGTTTCTGCAAAACCACACGATATGCATGCAAATGGTGCTTTTGGCAGAACGCGCGCGTGGATTTCTACCAAACGACGTGAAAAGCATGCCGATGCTGCTCTTTTTAACATCCGCACATGGATTTGTGCCAAAGCGCGTTTTAAGCATGCGCATGCATCTTTTGGTGTAGACGCGGACGCAGTTTTCTGCAAAACCACACGATAGGCATGCAAATGGTGCTTTTGGCAGAACGCGCGTGTGGATTTCTACCAAACGACGTGAAAAGCATGCCGATGCTGCTCTTTTTAGCACCCGCACATGGATTTGTGCCAAACGCGTTTTAAGCATGCGCATGCATCTTTTGGTAGACGCGGACGCAGTTTTCTGCAAAACCACACGATATGCATGCAAATGGTGCTTTGGCAGAACGCGCGCGTGGATTTCTACCAAACGACGTGAAAAGCATGCCGATGCTGCTCTTTTTAACATCCGCACATGGATTTGTGCCAAGCGCGTTTTAAGCATGCGCATGCATCTTTTGGTAGACGCGGACGCAGTTTTCTGCAAAACCACACGATAGGCATGCAAATGGTGCTTTTTGCAGAACGCGCGTGTGGATTTCTACCAAACGACGTGAAAAGCATGCCGATGCTGCTCTTTTTAGCACCCGCACATGGATTTGTGCCAAAGCGCGTTTTAAGCATGCGCATGCATCTTTTGGTAGACGCGGACGCAGTTTTCTGCAAACCACACGATAGGCATGCAAATGGTGCTTTTGGCAGAACGCGCGTGTGGATTTCTACCAAACGACGTGAAAAGCATGCCGATGCTGCTCTTTTTAGCACCCGCACATGGATTTGTGCCAAAACGCGTTTTAAAGCATGCGCATGCATCTTTTGGTAGACGCGGACGCAGTTTTCTGCAAAACCACACGATAGGCATGCAAATGGTGCTTTTGGCAGAACGCGCGTGTGGATTTCTACAAACGACGTGAAAAGCATGCCGATGCTGCTCTTTTTAGCACCCGCACATGGATTTGTGCCAAAACGCGTTTTAAGCATGCGCATGCATCTTTTGGTAGACGCGGACGCAGTTTTCTGCAAAACCACACGATATGCATGCAAATGGTGCTTTTGGCAGAACGCGCGCGTGGGATTTCTACCAAACGACGTGAAAAGCATGCCGATGCTGCTCTTTTTAACATCCGCACATGGATTTGTGCCAAAGCGCGTTTTAAGCATGCGCATGCATCTTTGGTAGACGCGGACGCAGTTTTCTGCAAAACCACACGATAGGCATGCAAATGGTGCTTTTTGCAGAACGCGCGTGTGGATTTCTACCAAACGACGTGAAAAGCATGCCGATGCTGCTCTTTTTAGCACCCGCACATGGATTTGTGCCAAAGCGCGTTTTAAGCATGCGCATGCATCTTTGGTAGACGCGGACGCAGTTTTCTGCAAAACCACACGATAGGCATGCAAATGGTGCTTTTGGCAGAACGCGCGTGTGGATTTCTACCAAACGACGTGAAAAGCATGCCGATGCTGCTCTTTTTAGCACCCGCACATGGATTTGTGCCAAAACGCGTTTTAAGCATGCGCATGCATCTTTTGGTAGACGCGGACGCAGTTTTCTGCAAAACCACACGATATGCATGCAAATGGTGCTTTTGGCAGAACGCGCGCGTGGATTTCTACCAAACGACGTGAAAAGCATGCCGATGCTGCTCTTTTTAACATCCGCACATGGATTTGTGCCAAAGCGCGTTTTAAGCATGCGCATGCATCTTTTGGTAGACGCGGACGCAGTTTCTGCAAAACCACACGATAGGCATGCGAATGTGCTTTTGGCAGAACGCGCGTGTGGATTTCTTACCAAACGACGTGAAAGCATGCCGATGCTGCTCTTTTTAGCACCCGCACATGGATTTGTGCAAAACGCGTTTTAAGCATGCGCATGCATCTTTTGGTTGACGCGGACGCAGTTTTCTGCAAAACCACACGATATGCATGCAAATGGTGCTTTTGGCAGAACGCGCGCGTGGATTTCTACCAACGACGTGAAAAGCATGCCGATGCTGCTCTTTTTAACATCCGCACATGGATTTTGTGCCAAAGCGCGTTTTAAGCATGCGCATGCATCTTTTGGTAGACGCGGACGCAGTTTTCTGCAAAACCACACGATAGGCATGCAAATGGTGCTTTTGGCAGAACGCGCGTGTGGATTTCTACCAAACGACGTGAAAAGCATGCCGATGCTGCTCTTTTTAGCACCCGCACATGGATTTGTGCCAAAACGCGTTTTAAGCATGCGCATGCATCTTTGGTAGACGCGGACGCAGTTTTCTGCAAAACCACACGATATGCATGCAAATGGTGCTTTTGGCAGAACGCGCGCGTGGATTTCTACCAAACGACGTGAAAAGCATGCCGATGCTGCTCTTTTTAACATCCGCACATGGATTTGTGCCAAAGCGCGTTTTAAGCATGCGCATGCATCTTTTGGTAGACGCGGACGCAGTTTTCTGCAAAACCACACGATAGGCATGCAAATGGTGCTTTTTGCAGAACGCGCGTGTGGATTTCTACCAAACGACGTGAAAAGCATGCCGATGCTGCTCTTTTTAGCACCCGCACATGGATTTGTGCCAAAGCGCGTTTTAAGCATGCGCATGCATCTTTTGTAGACGCGGACGCAGTTTTCTGCAAAACCACACGATAGGCATGCAAATGGTGCTTTTGGCAGAACGCGCGTGTGGATTTCTACCAAACGACGTGAAAAGCATGCCGATGCTGCTCTTTTTAGCACCCGCACATGGATTTGTGCCAAAACGCGTTTTAAGCATGCGCATGCATCTTTTGGTAGACGCGGACGCAGTTTTCTGCAAAACCACACGATATGCATGCAAATGGTGCTTTTGGCAGAACGCGCGCGTGATTTCTACCAAACGACGTGAAAAGCATGCCGATGCTGCTCTTTTTAACATCCGCACATGGATTTGTGCCAAAGCGCGTTTAAGCATGCGCATGCATCTTTTGGTAGACGCGGACGCAGTTTTCTGCAAAACCACACGATAGGCATGCGAATGGTGCTTTTGGCAGAACGCGCGTGTGGATTTCTACCAAACGACGTGATGCTCTTTTTAGCACCCGCACATGGATTTGTGCCAAACGCGTTTTAAGCATGCGCATGCATCTTTTGGTTGACGCGGACGCAGTTTTCTGCAAAACCACACGATATGCATGCAAATGGTGCTTTTGGCAGAACGCGCGTGTGGATTTCTACCAAACGACGTGAAAAGCATGCCGATGCTGCTCTTTTTAGCACCGCACATGGATTTGTGCCAAAAGCGCGTTTTAAGCATGCGCATGCATTCTTTGGTTAGACGCGGACGCAGTTTTCTGCAAAACCACACGATATGCATGCAAATGGTGCTTTTGGCAGAACGCGCGCGTGGATTTCTACCAAACGACGTGAAAGCATGCCGATGCTGCTCTTTTTAACATCCGCACATGGATTTGTGCCAAAGCGCGTTTTTAAGCATGCGCATGCATCTTTTGGTAGACGCGGACGCAGTTTTCTGCAAAACCACACGATAGGCATGCGAATGGTGCTTTTTGCAGAACGCGCGTGTGGATTTCTACCAAACGACGTGAAAAGCATGCCGATGCTGCTCTTTTTAGCACCCGCACATGGATTTGTGCAAAACGCGTTTTAAGCATGCGCATGCATCTTTTGGTAGACGCGGACGCAGTTTTCTGCAAAACCACACGATATGCATGCAAATGGTGCTTTTGGCAGAACGCGCGCGTGGATTTCTACCAAACGACGTGAAAAGCATGCCGATGCTGCTCTTTTTAACATCCGCACATGGATTTGTGCCAAAGCGCGTTTTAAGCATGCGCATGCATCTTTTGGTAGACGCGGACGCAGTTTTCTGCAAAACCACACGATAGGCATGCAAATGGTGCTTTTGGCAGAACGCGCGTGTGGATTTCTACCAAACGACGTGAAAAGCATGCCGATGCTGCTCTTTTTAGCACCCGCACATGGATTTGTGCCAAAACGCGTTTTTAGCATGCACATGCATCTTTTGGTAGACGCGGACGCAGTTTCTGCAAAACCACACGATATGCATGCAAATGGTGCTTTTGGCAGAACGCGCGCGTGGATTTCTACCAAACGACGTGAAAAGCATGCCGATGCTGCTCTTTTTAACATCCGCACATGGATTTGTGCCAAAGCGCGTTTTAAGCATGCGCATGCATCTTTTGTAGACGCGGACGCAGTTTTCTGCAAAACCACACGATAGGCATGCAAATGGTGCTTTTGGCAGAACGCGCGTGTGGATTTCTACCAAACGACGTGAAAAGCATGCCGATGCTGCTCTTTTAGCACCCGCACATGGATTTGTGCAAAACGCGTTTTAAGCATGCGCATGCATCTTTTGGTAGACGCGGACGCAGTTTTCTGCAAAACCACACGATATGCATGCAAATGGTGCTTTTGGCAGAACGCGCGCGTGGATTTCTACCAAACGACGTGAAAAGCATGCCGATGCTGCTGCTTTTTAACATCCGCACATGGATTTGTGCCAAAGCGCGTTTTAAGCATGCGCATGCATCTTTTGGTAGACGCGGACGCAGTTTTCTGCAAAACCACACGATAGGCATGCAAATGGTGCTTTTGCAGAACGCGCGTGTGGATTTCTACCAAACGACGTGAAAAGCATGCCGATGCTGCTCTTTTTAGCACCCGCACATGGAGTTGTGCCAAAACGCGTTTTAAGCATGCGCATGCATCTTTTGGTAGACGCGGACGCAGTTTTCTGCAAAACCACACGATATGCATGCAAATGGTGCTTTTGGCAGAACGCGCGCGTGGATTTCTACCAAACGACGTGAAAAGCATGCCGATGCTGCTCTTTTTAACATCCGCACATGGATTTGTGCCAAAGCGCGTTTTAAGCATGCGCATGCATCTTTTGGTAGACGCGGATCGCAGTTTTCTGCAAATCCACACGATAGGCATGCAAATGGTGCTTTTGGCAGAACGCGCGTGTGGATTTCTACCAAACGACGTGAAAAGCATGCCGATGCTGCTCTTTTTAGCACCGCACATGGATTTGTGCCAAAACGCGTTTTAGCATGCGCATGCATCTTTTGGTAGACGCGGACGCAGTTTTCTGCAAAACCACACGATATGCATGCAAATGGTGCTTTTGGCAGAACGCGCGCGTGGATTTCTACCAAACGACGTGAAAAGCATGCCGATGCTGCTCTTTTTAGCATCCGCACATGGATTTGTGCCAAAGCGCGTTTTTAAGCATGCGCATGCATCTTTTGGTAGACGCGGACGCAGTTTTCTGCAAAACACACAATAGGCATGCAAATGGTGCTTTTGGCAGAACGCGCGTGTGGATTTCTACCAAACGACGTGAAAAGCATGCCGATGCTGCTCTTTTTAGCATCCGCACATGGATTTGTGCCAAAACGCGTTTTTAGCATGCGCATGCATCTTTTGGTAGACGCGGACGCAGTTTCTGCAAAACCACACGATATGCATGCAAATGGTGCTTTTGGCAGAACGCGCGCGTGGATTTCTACCAAACGACGTGAAAAGCATGCCGATGCTGCTCTTTTTAGCATCCGCACATGGATTTGTGCCAAAACGCGTTTTAGCATGCGCATGCATCTTTTGGTAGACGCGGACGCAGTTTTCTGCAAAACCACACGATATGCATGCAAATGGTGCTTTGGCAGAACGCGCGCGTGGATTTCTACCAACGACGTGAAAAGCATGCAGATGCTGCTCTTTTTAACATCCGCACATGGATTTGTGCCAAAACGCGTTTTTAGCATGCGCATGCATCTTTTGGTAGACGCGGACGCAGTTTTCTGCAAAACCACACGATAGGCATGCAAATGGTGCTTTTGGCAGAACGCGCGCGTGGATTTCTACCAAACGACGTGAAAAGCATGCCGATGCTGCTCTTTTTAGCACCCGCACATGGATTTGTGCCAAAACGCGTTTTAAGCATGCGCATGCATCTTTTGGTAGACGCGGACGCAGTTTTCTGCAAAACCACACGATATGCATGCAAATGGTGCTTTTGGCAGAACGCGCGCGTGGATTTCTACCAAACGACGTGAAAAGCATGCCGATGCTGCTCTTTTAACATCCGCACATGGATTTGTGCCAAAACGCGTTTTTAGCATGCGCATGCATCTTTGGTAGACGCGGACGCAGTTTTCTGCAAAACCACACGATATGCATGCAAATCGTGCTTTTGCAGAACGCGCGCGTGGATTTCTACCAAACGACGTGAAAAGCATGCCGATGCTGCTCTTTTTAGCACCCGCACATGGATTTGTGCCAAAACGCGTTTTTAGCATGCGCATGCATCTTTTGGTAGACGCGGACGCAGTTTTCTGCAAAACCACACGATATGCATGCAAATGGTGCTTTTGCAGAACGCGCGCGTGGATTTCTACCAAACGACGTGAAAAGCATGCCGATGCTGCTCTTTTTAGCATCCGCACATGGATTTGTGCCAAAGCGCGTTTTAAGCATGCGCATGCATCTTTTGGTAGACGCGGACGCAGTTTTCTGCAAAACCACACAATAGCATGCAAATGGTGCTTTTGGCAGAACGCGCGTGTGGATTTCTACCAAACGACGTGAAAAGCATGCCGATGCTGCTCTTTTTAGCACCCGCACATGGATTTTGTGCCAAAACGCGTTTTAAGCATGCGCATGCATCTTTTGGTAGACGCGGACGCAGTTTTCTGCAAAACCACACGATATGCATGCAAATGGTGCTTTTGGCAGAACGCGCGCGTGGATTTCTACCAAACGACGTGAAAAGCATGCCGATGCTGCTCTTTTTAACATCCGCACATGGATTTGTGCCAAAACGCGTTTTTAGCATGCGCATGCATCTTTTGGTAGACGCGGACGCAGTTTTCTGCAAAACCACACGATATGCATGCAAATCGTGCTTTTGGCAGAACGCGCGCGTGGATTTCTACCAAACGACGTGAAAAGCATGCCGATGCTACTCTTTTTAGCACCCGCACATGGATTTGTGCCAAAACGCGTTTTAAGCATGCGCATGCATCTTTTGGTAGACGCGGACGCAGTTTTCTGCAAAACCACACGATAGGCATGCAAATGGTGCTTTGGCAAGAACGCGCGCGTGGATTTCTACCAAACGACGTGAAAAGCATGCCGATGCTGCTCTTTTTAGCACCCGCACATGGATTTGTGCCAAAGCGCGTTTTAAACATGCGCATGCATCTTTTGGTAGACGCGGACGCAGTTTTCTGCAAAACAACACGATATGCATGCAAATGGTGCTTTGGCAGAACGCGCGCGTGGATTTCTACCAAACGACGTGAAAAGCATGCCGATGCTGCTCTTTTTAACATCCGCACATGGATTTGTGCCAAAACGCGTTTTAGCATGCGCATGCATCTTTTGGTAGACGCGGACGCAGTTTTCTGCAAAACCACACGATATGCATGCAATTGGTGCTTTTGGCAGAACGCGCGCGTGGATTTCTACCAAACGACGTGAAAAGCATGCCGATGCTGCTCTTTTTAACATCCGCACATGGATTTGTGCCAAAACGCGTTTTTAGCATGCGCATGCATCTTTGGTAGACGCGGACGCAGTTTTCTGCAAAACCACACGATAGGCATGCAAATGGTGCTTTTGGCAGAACGCGCGCGTGGATTTCTACCAAACGACGTGAAAAGCATGCCGATGCTGCTCTTTTTAGCACCCGCACATGGATTTGTGCCAAAACGCGTTTTTAGCATGCGCATGCATCTTTTGGTAGACGCGGACGCAGTTTTCTGCAAAACCACACGATAGGCATGCAAATGGTGCTTTTGGCAGAACGCGCGCGTGGATTTCTACCAAACGACGTGAAAAGCATGCCGATGCTGCTCTTTTTAGCACCCGCACATGGATTTGTGCCAAAACGCGTTTTTAGCATGCGCATGCATCTTTTGGTAGACGCGGACGCAGTTTTCTGCAAAACCACACGATATGCATGCAAATGGTGCTTTTGGCAGAACGCGTCGCGTGGATTTCTACCAAACGACGTGAAAAGCATGCAGATGCTGCTCTTTTTAACATCCGCACATGGATTTGTGCCAAAACGCGTTTTTAGCATGCGCATGCATCTTTTGGTAGACGCGGACGCAGTTTTCTGCAAAACCACACGATAGGCATGCAAATGGTGCTTTTGGCAGAACGCGCGCGTGGATTTCTACCAAACGACGTGAAAAGCATGCCGATGCTGCTCTTTTTAGCACCCGCACATGGATTTGTGCCAAAACGCGTTTTAAGCATGCGCATGCATCTTTTGGTAGACGCGGACGCAGTTTTCTGCAAACCACACGATATGCATGCAAATGGTGCTTTTGGCAGAACGCGCGCGTGGATTTCTACCAAACGACGTGAAAAGCATGCCGATGCTGCTCTTTTTAACATCCGCACATGGATTTGTGCCAAAACGCGTTTTTAGCATGCGCATGCATCTTTTGGTAGACGCGGACGCAGTTTTCTGCAAAACCACACGATATGCATGCAAATGGTGCTTTTGGCAGAACGCGCGCGTGGATTTCTACCAAACGACGTGAAAAGCATGCCGATGCTGCTCTTTTTAGCACCCGCACATGGATTTGTGCCAAAACGCGTTTTTAGCATGCGCATGCATCTTTGGTAGACGCGGACGCAGTTTTCTGCAAAACCACACGATAGGCATGCAAATGGTGCTTTTGGCAGAACGCGCGCGTGGATTTCTACCAAACGACGTGAAAAGCATGCCGATGCTGCTCTTTTTAGCATCCGCACATGGATTTGTGCCAAAGCGCGTTTTAAGCATGCGCATGCATCTTTTGGTAGACGCGGACGCAGTTTTCTGCAAAACCACACGATAGGCATGCAAATGGTGCTTTTGGCAGAACGCGCGCGTGGATTTCTACCAAACGACGTGAAAAGCATGCCGATGCTGCTCTTTTTAGCACCCGCACATGGATTTGTGCCAAACGCGTTTTAAGCATGCGCATGCATCTTTTGGTAGACGCGGACGCAGTTTTCTGCAAAACCACACGATATGCATGCAAATGGTGCTTTTGGCAGAACGCGCGCGTGGATTTCTACCAAACGACGTGAAAAGCATGCCGATGCTGCTCTTTTTAACATCCGCACATGGATTTGTGCCAAAACGCGTTTTTAGCATGCGCATGCATCTTTTGGTAGACGCGGACGCAGTTTTCTGCAAAACCACACGATATGCATGCAAATCGTGCTTTTGGCAGAACGCGCGCGTGGATTTCTACCAATCGACGTGAAAAGCATGCCGATGCTACTCTTTTTAGCACCCGCACATGGATTTGTGCCAAAACGCGTTTTAAGCATGCGCATGCATCTTTTGGTAGACGCGGACGCAGTTTTCTGCAAAACCACACGATAGGCATGCAAATGGTGCTTTTGGCAGAACGCGCGCGTGGATTTCTACCAAACGACGTGAAAAGCATGCCGATGCTGCTCTTTTTAGCACCCGCACATGGATTTGTGCCAAAGCGCGTTTTAAACATGCGCATGCATCTTTTGGTAGACGCGGACGCAGTTTTCTGCAAAACAACACGATATGCATGCAAATGGTGCTTTTGGCAGAACGCGCGCGTGGATTTCTACCAAACGACGTGAAAAGCATGCCGATGCTGCTCTTTTTAACATCCGCACATGGATTTGTGCCAAAACGCGTTTTAGCATGCGCATGCATCTTTTGGTAGACGCGGACGCAGTTTTCTGCAAAACCACACGATATGCATGCAAATGGTGCTTTTGGCAGAACGCGCGCGTGGATTTCTACCAAACGACGTGAAAAGCATGCCGATGCTGCTCTTTTTAACATCCGCACATGGATTTGTGCCAAAACGCGTTTTTAGCATGCGCATGCATCTTTTGGTAGACGCGGACGCAGTTTTCTGCAAAACCACACGATAGGCATGCAAATGGTGCTTTTGGCAGAACGCGCGCGTGGATTTCTACCAAACGACGTGAAAAGCATGCCGATGCTGCTCTTTTTAGCACCCGCACATGGATTTGTGCCAAAACGCGTTTTTAGCATGCGCATGCATCTTTTGGTAGACGCGGACGCAGTTTTCTGCAAAACCACACGATAGGCATGCAAATGGTGCTTTTGGCAGAACGCGCGCGTGGATTTCTACCAAACGACGTGAAAAGCATGCCGATGCTGCTCTTTTTAACATCCGCACATGGATTTGTGCCAAAGCGCGTTTTAAGCATGCGCATGCATCTTTTGCTAGACGCGGACGCAGTTTTCTGCAAAACCACACGATATGCATGCAAATGGTGCTTTTGGCAGAACGCGTGCGTGGATTTCTACCAAACGACGTGAAAAGCATGCCGATGCTGCTCTTTTTAGCATCCGCACATGGATTTGTGCCAAAACGCGTTTTTAGCATGCGCATGCATCTTTTGGTAGACGCGGACGCAGTTTTCTGCAAAACCACACGATATGCATGCAAATGGTGCTTTTGGCAGAACGCGCGCGTGGATTTCTACCAAACGACGTGAAAAGCATGCCGATGCTGCTCTTTTTAACATCCGCACATGGATTTGTGCCAAAACGCGTTTTTAGCATGCGCATGCATCTTTTGGTAGACGCGGACGCAGTTTTCTGCAAAACCACACGATAGGCATGCAAATGGTGCTTTTGGCAGAACGCGCGCGTGGATTTCTACCAAACGACGTGAAAAGCATGCCGATGCTGCTCTTTTTAGCACCCGCACATGGATTTGTGCCAAAACGCGTTTTTAGCATGCGCATGCATCTTTTGGTAGACGCGGACGCAGTTTTCTGCAAAACCACACGATAGGCATGCAAATGGTGCTTTTGGCAGAACGCGCGCGTGGATTTCTACCAAACGACGTGAAAAGCATGCCGATGCTGCTCTTTTTAGCATCCGCACATGGATTTGTGCCAAAGCGCGTTTTAAGCATGCGCATGCATCTTTTGGTAGACGCGGACGCAGTTTTCTGCAAAACCACACGATATGCATGCAAATGGTGCTTTTGGCAGAACGCGTCGCGTGGATTTCTACCAAACGACGTGAAAAGCATGCCGATGCTGCTCTTTTTAACATCCGCCACATGGATTTGTGCCAAAACGCGTTTTTTAGCATGCGCATGCATCTTTTGGTAGACGCGGACGCAGTTTTCTGCAAAACCACACGATATGCATGCAAATCGTGCTTTTGGCAGAACGCGCGCGTGGATTTCTACCAAACGACGTGAAAAGCATGCCGATGCTGCTCTTTTTAGCATCCGCACATGGATTTGTGCCAAAGCGCGTTTTAAGCATGCGCATGCATCTTTTGGTAGACGCGGACGCAGTTTTCTGCAAACCACACGATATGCATGCAAATGGTGCTTTTGGCAGAACGCGCGCGTGGATTTCTACCAAACGACGTGAAAAGCATGCCGATGCTGCTCTTTTTAGCACCCGCACATGGATTTGTGCCAAAACGCGTTTTTAGCATGCGCATGCATCTTTTGGTAGACGCGGACGCAGTTTTCTGCAAAACCACACGATATGCATGCAAATGGTGCTTTTGGCAGAACGCGCGCGTGGATTTCTACCAAACGACGTGAAAAGCATGCCGATGCTGCTCTTTTTAGCATCCGCACATGGATTTGTGCCAAACGCGTTTTAAGCATGCGCATGCATCTTTTGGTAGACGCGGACGCAGTTTTCTGCAAAACCACACGAATAGGCATGCAAATGGTGCTTTTGGCAGAACGCGCGCGTGGATTTCTACCAAACGACGTGAAAAGCATGCCGATGCTGCTCTTTTTAGCACCCGCACATGGATTTGTGCCAAAACGCGTTTTAAGCATGCGCATGCATCTTTTGGTAGACGCGGACGCAGTTTTCTGCAAAACCACACGATATGCATGCAAATGGTGCTTTTGGCAGAACGCGCGCGTGGATTTCTACCAAACGACGTGAAAAGCATGCCGATGCTGCTCTTTTTAACATCCGCACATGGATTTGTGCCAAAACGCGTTTTTAGCATGCGCATGCATCTTTTGGTAGACGCGGACGCAGTTTTCTGCAAAACCACACGATATGCATGCAAATGGTGCTTTTGGCAGAACGCGCGCGTGGATTTCTACCAAACGACGTGAAAAGCATGCAGATGCTGCTCTTTTTAACATCCGCACATGGATTTGTGCCAAAACGCGTTTTTAGCATGCGCATGCATCTTTTGGTAGACGCGGACGCAGTTTTCTGCAAAACCACACGATAGGCATGCAAATGGTGCTTTTGGCAGAACGCGCGCGTGGATTTCTACCAAACGACGTGAAAAGCATGCCGATGCTGCTCTTTTTAGCACCCGCACATGGATTTGTGCCAAAACGCGTTTTAAGCATGCGCATGCATCTTTTGGTAGACGCGGACGCAGTTTTCTGCAAAACCACACGATATGCATGCAAATGGTGCTTTTGGCAGAACGCGCGCGTGGATTTCTACCAAACGACGTGAAAAGCATGCCGATGCTGCTCTTTTTAACATCCGCACATGGATTTGTGCCAAAACGCGTTTTTAGCATGCGCATGCATCTTTTGGTAGACGCGGACGCAGTTTTCTGCAAAACCACACGATATGCATGCAAATCGTGCTTTTGGCAGAACGCGCGCGTGGATTTCTACCAAACGACGTGAAAAGCATGCCGATGCTGCTCTTTTTAGCACCCGCACATGGATTTGTGCCAAAACGCGTTTTTAGCATGCGCATGCATCTTTTGGTAGACGCGGACGCAGTTTTCTGCAAAACCACACGATATGCATGCAAATGGTGCTTTTGGCAGAACGCGCGCGTGGATTTCTACCAAACGACGTGAAAAGCATGCCGATGCTGCTCTTTTTAGCATCCGCACATGGATTTGTGCCAAAGCGCGTTTTAAGCATGCGCATGCATCTTTTGGTAGACGCGGACGCAGTTTTCTGCAAAACCACACAATAGGCATGCAAATGGTGCTTTTGGCAGAACGCGCGTGTGGATTTCTACCAAACGACGTGAAAAGCATGCCGATGCTGCTCTTTTTAGCACCCGCACATGGATTTGTGCCAAAACGCGTTTTAAGCATGCGCATGCATCTTTTGGTAGACGCGGACGCAGTTTTCTGCAAAACCACACGATATGCATGCAAATGGTGCTTTTGGCAGAACGCGCGCGTGGATTTCTACCAAACGACGTGAAAAGCATGCCGATGCTGCTCTTTTTAACATCCGCACATGGATTTGTGCCAAAACGCGTTTTTAGCATGCGCATGCATCTTTTGGTAGACGCGGACGCAGTTTTCTGCAAAACCACACGATATGCATGCAAATCGTGCTTTTGGCAGAACGCGCGCGTGGATTTCTACCAAACGACGTGAAAAGCATGCCGATGCTACTCTTTTTAGCACCCGCACATGGATTTGTGCCAAAACGCGTTTTAAGCATGCGCATGCATCTTTTGGTAGACGCGGACGCAGTTTTCTGCAAAACCACACGATAGGCATGCAAATGGTGCTTTTGGCAGAACGCGCGCGTGGATTTCTACCAAACGACGTGAAAAGCATGCCGATGCTGCTCTTTTTAGCACCCGCACATGGATTTGTGCCAAAGCGCGTTTTAAACATGCGCATGCATCTTTTGGTAGACGCGGACGCAGTTTTCTGCAAAACAACACGATATGCATGCAAATGGTGCTTTTGGCAGAACGCGCGCGTGGATTTCTACCAAACGACGTGAAAAGCATGCCGATGCTGCTCTTTTTAACATCCGCACATGGATTTGTGCCAAAACGCGTTTTAGCATGCGCATGCATCTTTTGGTAGACGCGGACGCAGTTTTCTGCAAAACCACACGATATGCATGCAATTGGTGCTTTTGGCAGAACGCGCGCGTGGATTTCTACCAAACGACGTGAAAAGCATGCCGATGCTGCTCTTTTTAACATCCGCACATGGATTTGTGCCAAAACGCGTTTTTAGCATGCGCATGCATCTTTTGGTAGACGCGGACGCAGTTTTCTGCAAAACCACACGATAGGCATGCAAATGGTGCTTTTGGCAGAACGCGCGCGTGGATTTCTACCAAACGACGTGAAAAGCATGCCGATGCTGCTCTTTTTAGCACCCGCACATGGATTTGTGCCAAAACGCGTTTTAAGCATGCGCATGCATCTTTTGGTAGACGCGGACGCAGTTTTCTGCAAAACCACACGATAGGCATGCAAATGGTGCTTTTGGCAGAACGCGCGCGTGGATTTCTACCAAACGACGTGAAAAGCATGCCGATGCTGCTCTTTTTAGCACCCGCACATGGATTTGTGCCAAATCGCGTTTTTAGCATGCGCATGCATCTTTTGGTAGACGCGGACGCAGTTTTCTGCAAAACCACACGATATGCATGCAAATGGTGCTTTTGGCAGAACGCGCGCGTGGATTTCTACCAAACGACGTGAAAAGCATGCCGATGCTGCTCTTTTTAACATCCGCACATGGATTTGTGCCAAAACGCGTTTTTAGCATGCGCATGCATCTTTTGGTAGACGCGGACGCAGTTTTCTGCAAAACCACACGATAGGCATGCAAATGGTGCTTTTGGCAGAACGCGCGCGTGGATTTCTACCAAACGACGTGAAAAGCATGCCGATGCTGCTCTTTTTAGCACCCGCACATGGATTTGTGCCAAAACGCGTTTTAAGCATGCGCATGCATCTTTTGGTAGACGCGGACGCAGTTTTCTGCAAAACCACACGATATGCATGCAAATGGTGCTTTTGGCAGAACGCGCGCGTGGATTTCTACCAAACGACGTGAAAAGCATGCCGATGCTGCTCTTTTTAACATCCGCACATGGATTTGTGCCAAAACGCGTTTTTAGCATGCGCATGCATCTTTTGGTAGACGCGGACGCAGTTTTCTGCAAAACCACACGATATGCATGCAAATGGTGCTTTTGGCAGAACGCGCGCGTGGATTTCTACCAAACGACGTGAAAAGCATGCCGATGCTGCTCTTTTTAACATCCCGCACATGGATTTGTGCCAAAACGCGTTTTTAGCATGCGCATGCATCTTTTGGTAGACGCGGACGCAGTTTTCTGCAAAACCACACGATATGCATGCAAATGGTGCTTTTGGCAGAACGCGCGCGTGGATTTCTACCAAACGACGTGAAAAGCATGCCGATGCTGCTCTTTTTAGCATCCGCACATGGATTTGTGCCAAAGCGCGTTTTTAAGCATGCGCATGCATCTTTTGGTAGACGCGGACGCAGTTTTCTGCAAAACCACACGATATGCATGCAAATGGTGCTTTTGGCAGAACGCGCGCGTGGATTTCTACCAAACGACGTGAAAAGCATGCCGATGCTGCTCTTTTTAGCATCCGCACATGGATTTGTGCCAAAACGCGTTTTAAGCATGCGCATGCATCTTTTGGTAGACGCGGACGCAGTTTTCTGCAAAACCACACGATATGCATGCAAATGGTGCTTTTGGCAGAACGCGCGCGTGGATTTCTACCAAACGACGTGAAAAGCATGCCGATGCTGCTCTTTTTAACATCCGCACATGGATTTGTGCCAAAACGCGTTTTTAGCATGCGCATGCATCTTTTGGTAGACGCGGACGCAGTTTTCTGCAAAACCACACGATATGCATGCAAATCGTGCTTTTGGCAGAACGCGCGCGTGGATTTCTACCAAACGACGTGAAAAGCATGCCGATGCTGCTCTTTTTAGCACCCGCACATGGATTTGTGCCAAAACGCGTTTTAAGCATGCGCATGCATCTTTTGGTAGACGCGGACGCAGTTTTCTGCAAAACCACACGATAGGCATGCAAATGGTGCTTTTGGCAGAACGCGCGCGTGGATTTCTACCAAACGACGTGAAAAGCATGCCGATGCTGCTCTTTTTAGCACCCGCACATGGATTTGTGCCAAAGCGCGTTTTAAGCATGCGCATGCATCTTTTGGTAGACGCGGACGCAGTTTTCTGCAAAACCACACGATATGCATGCAAATGGTGCTTTTGGCAGAACGCGCGCGTGGATTTCTACCAAACGACGTGAAAAGCATGCCGATGCTGCTCTTTTTAACATCCGCACATGGATTTGTGCCAAAACGCGTTTTTAGCATGCGCATGCATCTTTTGGTAGACGCGGACACAGTTTTCTGCAAAACCACACGATATGCATGCAAATGGTGCTTTTGGCAGAACGCGCGCGTGGATTTCTACCAAACGACGTGAAAAGCATGCCGATGCTGCTCTTTTTAACATCCGCACATGGATTTGTGCCAAAACGCGTTTTTAGCATGCGCATGCATCTTTTGGTAGACGCGGACGCAGTTTTCTGCAAAACCACACGATAGGCATGCAAATGGTGCTTTTGGCAGAACGCGCGCGTGGATTTCTACCAAACGACGTGAAAAGCATGCCGATGCTGCTCTTTTTAGCACCCGCACATGGATTTGTGCCAAAACGCGTTTTTAGCATGCGCATGCATCTTTTGGTAGACGCGGACGCAGTTTTCTGCAAAACCACACGATAGGCATGCAAATGGTGCTTTTGGCAGAACGCGCGCGTGGATTTCTACCAAACGACGTGAAAAGCATGCCGATGCTGCTCTTTTTAACATCCGCACATGGATTTGTGCCAAAGCGCGTTTTAAGCATGCGCATGCATCTTTTGCTAGACGCGGACGCAGTTTTCTGCAAAACCACACGATATGCATGCAAATGGTGCTTTTGGCAGAACGCGTGCGTGGATTTCTACCAAACGACGTGAAAAGCATGCCGATGCTGCTCTTTTTAACATCCGCACATGGATTTGTGCCAAAACGCGTTTTTAGCATGCGCATGCATCTTTTGGTAGACGCGGACGCAGTTTTCTGCAAAACCTCACGATATGCATGCAAATGGTGCTTTTGGCAGAACGCGCGCGTGGATTTCTACCAAACGACGTGAAAAGCATGCAGATGCTGCTCTTTTTAACATCCGCACATGGATTTGTGCCAAAACGCGTTTTTAGCATGCGCATGCATCTTTTGGTAGACGCGGACGCAGTTTTCTGCAAAACCACACGTTAGGCATGCAAATGGTGCTTTTGGCAGAACGCGCGCGTGGATTTCTACCAAACGACGTGAAAAGCATGCCGATGCTGCTCTTTTTAGCACCCGCACATGGATTTGTGCCAAAACGCGTTTTAAGCATGCGCATGCATCTTTTGGTAGACGCGGACGCAGTTTTCTGCAAACCACACGATATGCATGCAAATGGTGCTTTTGGCAGAACGCGCGCGTGGATTTCTACCAAACGACGTGAAAAGCATGCCGATGCTGCTCTTTTTAACATCCGCACATGGATTTGTGCCAAAACGCGTTTTTAGCATGCGCATGCATCTTTTGGTAGACGCGGACGCAGTTTTCTGCAAAACCACACGATATGCATGCAAATGGTGCTTTTGGCAGAACGCGCGCGTGGATTTCTACCAAACGACGTGAAAAGCATGCCGATGCTGCTCTTTTTAGCATCCGCACATGGATTTGTGCCAAAGCGCGTTTTAAGCATGCGCATGCATCTTTTGGTATACGCGGACGCAGTTTTCTGCAAAACCACACGATAGGCATGCAAATGGTGCTTTTGGCAGAACGCGCGCGTTTGATTTCTACCAAACAACGTGAAAAGCATGCCGATGCTGCTCTTTTTAACATCCGCACATGGATTTGTGCCAAACGCGTTTTTAGCATGCGCATGCATCTTTTGGTAGACGCGGACGCAGTTTTCTGCAAAACCACACGATAGGCATGCAAATGGTGCTTTTGGCAGAACGCGCGCGTGGATTTCTACCAAACGACGTGAAAAGCATGCCGATGCTGCTCTTTTTAACATCCGCACATGGATTTGTGCCAAAAGCGCGTTTTAAGCATGCGCATGCATCTTTTGGTAGACGCGGACGCAGTTTTCTGCAAAGACCACACGATAGGCATGCAAATGGTGCTTTTGGCAGAACGCGCGCGTGGATTTCTACCAAACGACGTGAAAAGCATGCCGATGCTGCTCTTTTTAACATCCGCACATGGATTTGTGCCAAAACGCGTTTTAAGCATGCGCATGCATCTTTTGGTAGACGCGGACACAGTTTTCTGCAAAACCACACGATATGCATGCAAATGGTGCTTTTGGCAGAACGCGCGCGTGGATTTCTACCAAACGACGTGAAAAGCATGCCGATGCTGCTCTTTTTAACATCCGCACATGGATTTGTGCCAAAACGCGTTTTTAGCATGCGCATGCATCTTTTGGTAGACGCGGACGCAGTTTTCTGCAAAACCACACGATATGCATGCAAATCGGTGCTTTTGGCAGAACGCGCGCGTGGATTTCTACCAAACGACGTGAAAAGCATGCCGATGCTGCTCTTTTTAGCACCCGCACATGGATTTGTGCCAAAACGCGTTTTTAGCATGCGCATGCATCTTTTGGTAGACGCGGACGCAGTTTTCTGCAAAACCACACGATATGCATGCAAATGGTTGCTTTTGGCAGAACGCGCGCGTGGATTTCTACCAAACGACGTGAAAAGCATGCCGATGCTGCTCTTTTAGCACCCGCACATGGATTTGTGCCAAAACGCGTTTTTAGCATGCGCATGCATCTTTTGGTAGACGCGGACGCAGTTTTCTGCAAAACCACACGATATGCATGCAAATGGTGCTTTTGGCAGAACGCGCGCGTGGATTTCTACCAAACGACGTGAAAAGCATGCCGATGCTGCTCTTTTTAACATCCGCACATGGATTTGTGCCAAAACGCGTTTTTAGCATGCGCATGCATCTTTTGGTAGACGCGGACGCAGTTTTCTGCAAAACCACACGATATGCATGCAAATCGTGCTTTTGGCAGAACGCGCGCGTGGATTTCTACCAAACGACGTGAAAAGCATGCCGATGCTACTCTTTTTAGCACCCGCACATGGATTTGTGCCAAAACGCGTTTTAAGCATGCGCATGCATCTTTTGGTAGACGCGGACGCAGTTTTCTGCAAAACCACACGATAGGCATGCAAATGGTGCTTTTGGCAGAACGCGCGCGTGGATTTCTACCAAACGACGTGAAAAGCATGCCGATGCTGCTCTTTTTAGCACCCGCACATGGATTTGTGCCAAAAGCGCGTTTTAAGCATGCGCATGCATCTTTTGGTAGACGCGGACGCAGTTTTCTGCAAAACAACACGATATGCATGCAAATGGTGCTTTTGGCAGAACGCGCGCGTGGATTTCTACCAAACGACGTGAAAAGCATGCCGATGCTGCTCTTTTTAACATCCGCACATGGATTTGTGCCAAAACGCGTTTTTAGCATGCGCATGCATCTTTTGGTAGACGCGGACGCAGTTTTCTGCAAAACCACACGATATGCATGCAAATGGTGCTTTTGGCAGAACGCGCGCGTGGATTTCTACCAAACGACGTGAAAAGCATGCCGATGCTGCTCTTTTTAACATCCGCACATGGATTTGTGCCAAAACGCGTTTTTAGCATGCGCATGCATCTTTTGGTAGACGCGGACGCAGTTTTCTGCAAAACCACACGATAGGCATGCAAATGGTGCTTTTGGCAGAACGCGCGCGTGGATTTCTACCAAACGACGTGAAAAGCATGCCGATGCTGCTCTTTTAGCACCCGCACATGGATTTGTGCCAAAACGCGTTTTTAGCATGCGCATGCATCTTTTGGTAGACGCGGACGCAGTTTTCTGCAAAACCACACGATAGGCATGCAAATGGTGCTTTTGCAGAACGCGCGCGTGGATTTCTACCAAACGACGTGAAAAGCATGCCGATGCTGCTCTTTTTAACATCCGCACATGGATTTGTGCCAAAGCGCGTTTTAAGCATGCGCATGCATCTTTTGCTAGACGCGACGCAGTTTTCTGCAAACCACACGATATGCATGCAAATGGTGCTTTTGGCAGAACGCGCGCGTGGATTTCTACCAAACGACGTGAAAAGCATGCCGATGCTGCTCTTTTTAACATCCGCACATGGATTTGTGCCAAAACGCGTTTTTAGCATGCGCATGCATCTTTTGGTAGACGCGGACGCAGTTTTCTGCAAAACCTCACGATATGCATGCAAATGGTGCTTTTGGCAGAACGCGCGCGTGGATTTCTACCAAACGACGTGAAAAGCATGCAGATGCTGCTCTTTTTAACATCCGCACATGGATTTGTGCCAAAACGCGTTTTTAGCATGCGCATGCATCTTTTGGTAGACGCGGACGCAGTTTTCTGCAAAACCACACGATAGGCATGCAAATGGTGCTTTTGGCAGAACGCGCGCGTGGATTTCTACCAAACGACGTGAAAAGCATGCCGATGCTGCTCTTTTTAGCACCCGCACATGGATTTGTGCCAAAACGCGTTTTAAGCATGCGCATGCATCTTTGGTAGACGCGGACGCAGTTTTCTGCAAAACCACACGATATGCATGCAAATGGTGCTTTTGGCAGAACGCGCGCGTGGATTTCTACCAAACGACGTGAAAAGCATGCCGATGCTGCTCTTTTTAACATCCGCACATGGATTTGTGCCAAAACGCGTTTTTAGCATGCGCATGCATCTTTTGGTAGACGCGGACGCAGTTTTCTGCAAAACCACACGATATGCATGCAAATGGTGCTTTTGGCAGAACGCGCGCGTGGATTTCTACCAAACGACGTGAAAAGCATGCCGATGCTGCTCTTTTTAGCATCCGCACATGGATTTGTGCCAAAACGCGTTTTAAGCATGCGCATGCATCTTTTGGTAGACGCGGACGCAGTTTTCTGCAAAACCACACGATATGCATGCAAATGGTGCTTTTGGCAGAACGCGCGCGTGGATTTCTACCAAACGACGTGAAAAGCATGCCGATGCTGCTCTTTTTAACATCCGCACATGGATTTGTGCCAAAACGCGTTTTTAGCATGCGCATGCATCTTTTGGTAGACGCGGACGCAGTTTTCTGCAAAACCACACGATAGGCATGCAAATGGTGCTTTTGGCAGAACGCGCGCGTGGATTTCTACCAAACGACGTGAAAAGCATGCCGATGCTGCTCTTTTTAACATCCGCACATGGATTTGTGCCAAAGCGCGTTTTAAGCATGCGCATGCATCTTTTGGTAGACGCGGACGCAGTTTTCTGCAAAGCCACACGATATGCATGCAAATGGTGCTTTTGGCAGAACGCGCGCGTGGATTTCTACCAAACGACGTGAAAAGCATGCCGATGCTGCTCTTTTTAACATCCGCACATGGATTTGTGCCAAAACGCGTTTTAAGCATGCGCATGCATCTTTTGGTAGACGCGGACACAGTTTTCTGCAAAACCACACGATATGCATGCAAATGGTGCTTTTGGCAGAACGCGCGCGTGGATTTCTACCAAACGACGTGAAAAGCATGCCGATGCTGCTCTTTTTAACATCCGGCACATGGATTTGTGCCAAAACGCGTTTTTAGCATGCGCATGCATCTTTTGGTAGACGCGGACGCAGTTTTCTGCAAAACCACACGATATGCATGCAAATGGTGCTTTTGGCAGAACGCGCGCGTGGATTTCTACCAAACGACGTGAAAAGCATGCCGATGCTGCTCTTTTTAGCACCCGCACATGGATTTGTGCCAAAACGCGTTTTTAGCATGCGCATGCATCTTTTGGTAGACGCGGACGCAGTTTTCTGCAAAACCACACGATATGCATGCAAATGGTGCTTTTGGCAGAACGCGCGCGTGGATTTCTACCAAACGACGTGAAAAGCATGCCGATGCTGCTCTTTTTAGCACCCGCACAGGATTTGTGCCAAAACGCGTTTTTAGCATGCGCATGCATCTTTTGGTAGACGCGGACGCAGTTTTCTGCAAAACCACACGATATGCATGCAAATGGTGCTTTTGGCAGAACGCGCGCGTGGATTTCTACCAAACGACGTGAAAAGCATGCCGATGCTGCTCTTTTTAACATCCGCACATGGATTTGTGCCAAAACGCGTTTTTAGCATGCGCATGCATCTTTTGGTAGACGCGGACGCAGTTTTCTGCAAAACCACACGATATGCATGCAAATGGTGCTTTTGGCAGAACGCGCGCGTGGATTTCTACCAAACGACGTGAAAAGCATGCCGATGCTGCTCTTTTTAGCATCCGCACATGGATTTGTGCCAAAACGCGTTTTAAGCATGCGCATGCATCTTTTGGTAGACGCGGACGCAGTTTTCTGCAAAACCACACGATAGGCATGCAAATGGTGCTTTTGGCAGAACGCGCGCGTGGATTTCTACCAAACGACGTGAAAAGCATGCCGATGCTGCTCTTTTTAGCACCCGCACATGGATTTGTGCCAAAGCGCGTTTTAAGCATGCGCATGCATCTTTTGTAGACGCGGACGCAGTTTTCTGCAAAACACACGATATGCATGCAAATGGTGCTTTTGGCAGAACGCGCGCGTGGATTTCTACCAAACGACGTGAAAAGCATGCCGATGCTGCTCTTTTTAACATCCGCACATGGATTTGTGCCAAAACGCGTTTTTAGCATGCGCATGCATCTTTTGGTAGACGCGGACGCAGTTTTCTGCAAAGACCACACGATATGCATGCAAATGGTGCTTTTGGCAGAACGCGCGCGTGGATTTCTACCAAACGACGTGAAAAGCATGCCGATGCTGCTCTTTTTAACATCCGCACATGGATTTGTGCCAAGAACGCGTTTTAAGCATGCGCATGCATCTTTTGGTAGACGCGGACGCAGTTTTCTGCAAAACCACACGATAGGCATGCAAATGGTGCTTTTGGCAGAACGCGCGCGTGGATTTCTACCAAACGACGTGAAAAGCATGCCGATGCTGCTCTTTTTAGCACCCGCACATGGATTTGTGCCAAAACGCGTTTTTAGCATGCACATGCATCTTTTGGTAGACGCGGACGCAGTTTTCTGCAAAACCACACGATATGCATGCAAATGGTGCTTTTGGCAGAACGCGCGTGTGGATTTCTACCAAACGACGTGAAAAGCATGCCGATGCTGCTCTTTTTAGCACCCGCACATGGATTTGTGCCAAAACGCGTTTTAAGCATGCGCATGCATCTTTTGGTAGACGCGGACGCAGTTTTCTGCAAAACCACACGATATGCATGCAAATGGTGCTTTTGGCAGAACGCGCGCGTGGATTTCTACCAAACGACGTGAAAAGCATGCCGACGCTGCTCTTTTTAACATCCGCACATGGATTTGTGCCAAAGCGCGTTTTAAGCATGCGCATGCATCTTTTGGTAGACGCGACGCAGTTTTCTGCAAAACCACACGATATGCATGCAAATGGTGCTTTTGGCAGAACGCGCGGTGTGGATTTCTACCAAACGACGTGAAAAGCATGCCGATGCTGCTCTTTTTAGCGCCCGCACATGGATTTGTGCCAAAACGCGTTTTAAGCATGCGCATGCATCTTTTGGTAGACGCGGTACGCAGTTTTCTGCAAAACCACACGATATGCATGCAAATGGTGCTTTTGGCAGAACGCGCGCGTGGATTTCTACCAAACGACGTGAAAAGCATGCCGATGCTGCTCTTTTTAACATCCGCACATCGATTTGTGCCAAAGCGCGTTTTAAGCATGCGCATGCGATCTTTTGGTAGACGCGGACGCAGTTTTCTGCAAAACCACACGATAGGCATGCAAATGGTGCTTTTGGCAGAACGCGCGTGTGGATTTCTACCAAACGACGTGAAAGCATGCCGATGCTGCTCTTTTTAGCACCCGCACATGGATTTGTGCCAAAACGCGTTTTAAGCATGCGCATGCATCTTTTGGTAGACGCGGACGCAGTTTTCTGCAAAACCACACGATATGCATGCAAATGGTGCTTTTGGCAGAACGCGCGCGTGGATTTCTACCAAACGACGTGAAAAGCATGCCGATGCTGCTCTTTTTAACATCCGCACATGGATTTGTGCCAAAACGCGTTTTAAGCATGCGCATGCATCTTTTGGTAGACGCGGACGCAGTTTTCTGCAAAACCACATGATAGGCATGCAAATGGTGCTTTTGGCAGAACGCGCGTGTGGATTTCTACCAAACGACGTGAAAAGCATGCCGATGCTGCTCTTTTTAGCACCCGCACATGGATTTGTGCCAAAACGCGTTTTAAGCATGCGCATGCATCTTTTGGTAGACGCGGACGCAGTTTTCTGCAAAACCACACGATATGCATGCAAATGGTGCTTTTGGCAGAACGCGCGCGTGGATTTCTACCAAACGACGTGAAAAGCATGCCGATGCTGCTCTTTTTAACATCCGCACATGGATTTGTGCCAAAACGCGTTTTAAGCATGCGCATGCATCTTTTGGTAGACGCGGACGCAGTTTTCTGCAAAACCACACGATAGGCATGCAAATGGTGCTTTTGCAGAACGCGCGCGTGGATTTCTACCAAACGACGTGAAAAGCATGCCGATGCTGCTCTTTTTAGCACCCGCACATGGATTTGTGCCAAAACGCGTTTTTAGCATGCACATGCATCTTTTGGTAGACGCGGACGCAGTTTTCTGCAAAACCACACGATATGCATGCAAATGGTGCTTTTGGCAGAACGCGCGTGTGGATTTCTACCAAACGACGTGAAAAGCATGCCGATGCTGCTCTTTTTAGCACCCGCACATGGATTTGTGCCAAAACGCGTTTTATAGCATGCGCATGCATCTTTTGGTAGACGCGGACGCAGTTTTCTGCAAAACCACACGATATGCATGCAAATGGTGCTTTTGGCAGAACGCGCGCGTGGATTTCTACCAAACGACGTGAAGAGCATGCCGACGCTGCTCTTTTTAACATCCGCACATGGATTTGTGCCAAAGCGCGTTTTAAGCATGCGCATGCATCTTTTGGTAGACGCGGACGCAGTTTTCTGCAAAACCACACGATATGCATGCAAATGGTGCTTTTGGCAGAACGCGCGTGTGGATTTCTACCAAACGACGTGAAAAGCATGCCGATGCTGCTCTTTTTAGCACCCGCACATGGATTTGTGCCAAAACGCGTTTTAAGCATGCGCATGCATCTTTTGGTAGACGCGGACGCAGTTTTCTGCAAAACCACACGATATGCATGCAAATGGTGCTTTTGGCAGAACGCGCGCGTGGATTTCTACCAAACGACGTGAAAAGCATGCCGATGCTGCTCTTTTTAACATCCGCACATGGATTTGTGCCAAAGCGCGTTTTAAGCATGCGCATGCATCTTTTGGTAGACGCGGACGCAGTTTTCTGCAAAACCACACGATAGGCATGCAAATGGTGCTTTTTGCAGAACGCGCGCGTGGATTTCTACCAAACGACGTGAAAAGCATGCCGATGCTGCTCTTTTAGCATCCGCACATGGATTTGTGCCAAAACGCGTTTTAAGCATGCGCATGCATCTTTTGGTAGACGCGGACGCAGTTTTCTGCAAACCACACGATATGCATGCAAATGGTGCTTTTGGCAGAACGCGCGCGTGGATTTCTACCAAACGACGTGAAAAGCATGCCGATGCTGCTCTTTTTAGCATCCGCACATGGATTTGTGCCAAAGCGCGTTTTAAGCATGCGCATGCATCTTTTGGTAGACGCGGACGCAGTTTTCTGCAAAACCACACGATATGCATGCAAATGGTGCTTTTGCAGAACGCGCGCGTGGATTTCTACCAAACGACGTGAAAAGCATGCCGATGCTGCTCTTTTTAACATCCGCACATGGATTTGTGCCAAAACGCGTTTTTAGCATGCGCATGCATCTTTTGGTAGACGCGGACGCAGTTTTCTGCAAAACCACACGATAGGCATGCAAATGGTGCTTTTGGCAGAACGCGCGCGTGGATTTCTACCAAACGACGTGGAAAAGCATGCCGATTGCTGCTCTTTTTAGCACCCGCACATGGATTTGTGCCAAAACGCGTTTTAAGCATGCGCATGCATCTTTTGGTAGACGCGGACGCAGTTTTCTGCAAAACCACACGATAGGCATGCAAATGGTGCTTTTGGCAGAACGCGCGCGTGGATTTCTACCAAACGACGTGAAAAGCATGCCGATGCTGCTCTTTTTAGCATCCGCACATGGATTTGTGCCAAACGCGTTTTAGCATGCGCATGCATCTTTTGGTAGACGCGGACGCAGTTTTCTGCAAAACCACACGATAGGCATGCAAATGGTGCTTTTGGCAGAACGCGCGCGTGGATTTCTACCAAACGACGTGAAAAGCATGCCGATGCTGCTCTTTTTAACATCCGCACATGGATTTGTGCCAAACGCGTTTTAAGCATGCGCATGCATCTTTTGTAGACGCGGACGCAGTTTTCTGCAAAACCACACGATATGCATGCAAATGTGCTTTTGGCAGAACGCGCGCGTGGATTTCTACCAAACGACGTGAAAAGCATGCCGATGCTGCTCTTTTTACATCCGCACATGGATTTGTGCCAAAACGCGTTTTTAGCATGCGCATGCATCTTTTGGTAGACGCGGACGCAGTTTTCTGCAAAACCACACGATATGCATGCAAATGGTGCTTTTGGCAGAACGCGCGCGTGGATTTCTACCAAACGACGTGAAAAGCATGCCGATGCTGCTCTTTTTAAGCATCCGCACATGGATTTGTGCCAAAACGCGTTTTAAGCATGCGCATGCATCTTTTGGTAGACGCGGACGCAGTTTTCTGCAAAACCACACGATAGGCATGCAAATGGTGCTTTTGGCAGAACGCGCGCTGTGGATTTCTACCAAACGACCGTGAAAAGCATGCCGATGCTGCTCTTTTTAGCATCCGCACATGGATTTGTGCCAAAACGCGTTTTAAGCATGCGCATGCATCTTTTGGTAGACGCGGACGCAGTTTTCTGCAAAACCACACGATAGGCATGCAAATGGTGCTTTTGGCAGAACGCGCGCGTGGATTTCTACCCAACACGACGTGAAAAGCATGCCGATGCTGCTCTTTTTAACACCGCACATGGATTTGTGCCAAAACGCGTTTTAAGCATGCGCATGCATCTTTTGGTAGACGCGGACGCAGTTTTCTGCAAAACCACACGATAGGCATGCAAATGGTGCTTTTGGCAGAACGCGCGCGTGGATTTCTACCAAACGACGTGAAAAGCATGCCGATGCTGCTCTTTTTAGCACCCGCACATGGATTTGTGCCAAAACGCGTTTTTAGCATGCGCATGCATCTTTTGGTAGACGCGGACGCAGTTTTCTGCAAAACCACACGATATGCATGCAAATGGTGCTTTGGCAGAACGCGCGCGTGGATTTCTACCAAACGACGTGAAAAGCATGCCGATGCTGCTCTTTTTAACATCCGCACATGGATTTGTGCCAAAACGCGTTTTTAGCATGCGCATGCATCTTTTGGTAGACGCGGACGCAGTTTTCTGCAAAACCACACGATATGCATGCAAATGGTGCTTTTGCAGAACGCGCGCGTGGATTTCTACCAAACGACGTGGAAAAGCATGCCGATGCTGCTCTTTTTAGCACCCGCACATGGATTTGTGCCAAACGCGTTTTTAAGCATGCGCATGCATCTTTTGGTAGACGCGGACGCAGTTTTCTGCAAACCACACGATAGGCATGCAAATGGTGCTTTTGCAGAACGCGCGCGTGGATTTCTACCAAACGACGTGAAAAGCATGCCGATGCTGCTCTTTTTAGCATCCGCACATGGATTTGTGCCAAAACGCGTTTTTAGCATGCGCATGCACTTTTGGTAGACGCGGACGCAGTTTTCTGCAAACACACGATATGCATGCAAATGGTGCTTTCTGGCAGAACGCGCGCGTGGATTTCTACCAAACGACGTGAAAAGCATGCCGATGCTGCTCTTTTTAACATCCGCACATGGATTTGTGCCAAAACGCGTTTTAAGCATGCGCATGCATCTTTTGGTAGACGCGGACGCAGTTTTCTGCAAAACCACACGATAGGCATGCAAATGGTGCTTTTGGCAGAACGCGGCGTGGATTTCTACCCAAACGACGTGAAAAGCATGCCGATTGCTGCTCTTTTTAAGCACCCGCACATGGATTTGTGCCAAAACGCGTTTTTAGCATGCGCATGCATCTTTTGGTAGACGCGGACGCAGTTTTCTGCAAAACCACCACGATATGCATGCAAATGGTGCTTTTGGCAGAACGCGCGCGTGGATTTCTACCAAAAGACGTGAAAAGCATGCCGATGCTGCTCTTTTTAGCATCCGCACATGGATTTGTGCCAAAACGCGTTTTTAGCATGCGCAATGCATCTTTTGGTAGACGCGGACGCAGTTTTCTGCAAAACCACACGATATGCATGCAAATGGTGCTTTTGGCAGAACGCGCGCGTGGATTTCTACCAAACGACGTGAAAAAGCATGCCGATGCTGCTCTTTTTAACATCCGCACATGGATTTGTGCCAAAAGCGCGTTTTAAGCATGCGCATGCATCTTTTGGTAGACGCGGACGCAGTTTTCTGCAAACCACACGATAGGCATGCAAATGGTGCTTTTGGCAGAAGCGCGCGTGGATTTCTACCAAACGACGTGAAAAGCATGCCGATGCTGCTCTTTTTAGCACCCGCACATGGATTTGTGCCAAAACGCGTTTTAAGCATGCGCATGCATCTTTTGGTAGACGCGGACGCAGTTTTCTGCAAAACCACACGATATGCATGCAAATGGTGCTTTTGGCAGAACGCGCGCGTGGATTTCTACCAAACGACGTGAAAAGCATGCGATGCTGCTCTTTTTAACATCCGCACATGGATTTGTGCCAAAACGCGTTTTTAGCATGCGCATGCATCTTTTGGTAGACGCGGACGCAGTTTTCTGCAAAACCACACGATATGCATGCAAATCGTGCTTTTGGCAGAACGCGCGCGTGGATTTCTACCAAACGACGTGAAAAGCATGCCGATGCTGCTCTTTTTAGCACCCGCACATGGATTTGTGCCAAAACGCGTTTTTAAGCATGCGCATGCATCTTTTGGTAGACGCGGACGCAGTTTTCTGCAAAACCACACGATAGGCATGCACAAATGCGTGCTTTTTGGCAGAACGCACGCGTGGATTTTCTACCAAACGACGTGAAAAGCATGCCGATGCTGCTCTTTTTAGCACCCGCACATGGATTTGTGCCAAAGCGCGTTTTAAAGCATGCGGCATGCATCTTTTGGTAGACGCGGACGCAGTTTTCTGCAAAACCACACGATAGGCATGCAAATGGTGCTTTTGGCAGAACGCGCGCGTGGATTTCTACCAAACGACGTGAAAAGCATGCCGATGCTGCTCTTTTTAGCAACCGCACATGGATTTGTGCCAAAACGCGTTTTAGCATGCGCATGCATCTTTTGGTAGACGCGGACGCAGTTTTCTGCAAAACCACACGATATGCATGCAAATGGTGCTTTTGGCAGAACGCGCGCGTGGATTTCTACCAAACGACGTGAAAAGCATGCCGATGCTGCTCTTTTTAACATCCGCACATGGATTTGTGCCAAAACGCGTTTTAAGCATGCGCATGCATCTTTTGGTAGACGCGGACGCAGTTTTCTGCAAAACCACACGATATGCATGCAAATGGTGCTTTTGGCAGAACGCGCGCGTGGATTTCCTACCAAACGACGTGAAAAGCATGCCGATGCTGCTCTTTTTAGCACCCGCACATGGATTTGTGCCAAAACGCGTTTTTAAGCATGCGCATGCATCTTTTGGTAGACGCGGACGCAGTTTCTGCAAAACCACACGATATGCATGCAAATGGTGCTTTTGGCAGAACGCGCGCGTGGATTTTCTACCAAACGACGTGAAAAGCATGCCGATGCTGCTCTTTTTAACATCCGCACATGGATTTGTGCCCAAAGCCGCGTTTTTAGCATGCGCATGCATCTTTTGGTA
>NW_027460488.1:0-68783 GCF_050947875.1 Dermacentor variabilis
GGAAAAGGAATGTATGACAAATGTATTCACGTACAATAGCATCCCACGTACAGGCCAACATGTCTGAAAACATAGAGGAAATGGAAGGAAAAAAAAAGAAAAAAAAATACGCACTTCTGGTCCAATTTAGACCATTTTCACTCAGGTCGTACAGACAATAAAAGAATCATACAAAGGTAATACGAAAACAAGTGACCTGTAATAGAAAACGTTTACATTACATTTTTCCCTTCGCCTTTTTCCCCTTTCTTTTTTTTTTTAAAGTTGAAGACCGTCGTTTGCCATTAAAAATTCTTTCCATTGTTTTCTAGTGATGGTCCTCGGGTCTATATGCCTCTTTTCAAGGCTATTTAGCAGGAATGGTACACGATATTGTAACCTGTTAAAACCATTTTGGGTTCGGGAAAATGGCAAATCCCATATTTCTCTTTGCCTTACGCTGTACGGCAGCTGCAATGATTTTTTGAGGCGCTCATTCGAAGAAAATGCTCATTTGTGCGTCTTAAGCTGCTCTTGTATTTTAAGAACAGGTTAAATATGTATGCATGCTTGACAGGAAGGACATTAAGCGACTGAAACAAATCCCGCGTATGGGAATTGTATGGGGCATTTGCGATATGGCGAATAACTTTTTTCTGTATTACAAGTAATTTGTGAATGTTTGTTTGAGATGTTGTCCCCCAAACAAGGTTACAGTAGTTTATATGCGGGAGGAATAAGGCATTATATAGAAGAAGCTTGAGTTTCGGTGGAATCACCTGTCGCATTCTGCAAATCATTCCACATGCCCTCGCCAACTTTTTAGCTACAAGGTCAACATGAGCGTCCCAAGTTAAATTTTCGTTAAAGACGACTCCTAGTGTTTTAACCTGTTTCGCAAGCTCAATTTTAGATTTGTCAAAATAGATATCCAAGCAACGATTTATTTGCTTTTGCACCGGCGCAAATAAAATACATTTGGTTTTCGCTGCGTTTATTTTTAAGGAATTTACTGTGCTCCATTGAAACAATCTATCAAGGGTAGTATTTGCTAAGCTTGCGAGTTCCTTAATATCCCTGGACTGAAAGAAAATGCTGGTATCATCTGCATAGATAACAAAATATGCTTGATCACTAATGCTTATTAAATCATTAACATAAAGATTGAATAAGATCGGTCCCAGTATACTGCCCTGCGGAACCCCAGCCTTCACAGGAAGCAAAGATGAATATTCGCCTGAAATAGCGATGCACTGTTTTCTTTGTTCGAGATATGATTTTAGTAATTCTAAAGGTATTCCACGAAACCCATAATGTGCTAATTTGCATAATAAAGTGGTATGATTAATCCTGTCGAACGCCTTCGAAAAATCGACAAATATGCCAAGGGTTAACTTCCTTTCCTCAAATCCATTAAGTATGTACTCTTTTTGCGACAATAGAGCCAGTTCGGTTGACACCTGCTTTCGAAAACCGTATTGCTGAGACGTTATAATCGAAAACCTATTACAAAACGTTGTCACTCTATTACAAATAACTTTTTCCAGACCTTTCGAAATAACAGGTAATATTGCCACTGGTCTGTAATTGGATAAATTGTTTCTGTCTCCAGACTTATGCAACACCGAAACCTTTGCGAGCTTCATTTTGTCTGGAAAAACACCTGTAGACAAACAAGTATTAAACAGATGGGTGAAAACTGGTAGCAGGAGATCGAGTACAAACTTAATAGGTCCTATTTGAAGTCCATCTATATCACGCGCTTTACTGTTTTTTAGTGATGAAAATACTAAGAATATTTCCTCCGGAGATACCGGCTCAAAAAAAGCACTGTTCGTAGTCTGCATTTCCAGGAAGCTCGTGGCAGTGTCATCATGGATGCTATCAACCAGATTTATGAAATATTCATTAAACTTGTTCGCCAAATTTTGCCCTTTAAATGCTTCATTATCAATTATTATTTCAAGTCCTTCATTGTGGCGGCTTCCCCTTTGTAATAATTTGTTCAATTCGCGCCAGATTTCATTACCACGAGCGCCCGGTTTCCCCAAGAGGTTTTCAAAATAGCTGTTTTTAGCATTCCGTAAAAACTTTGTCACCAGGTTTCTGTGTTTTTTATAAGCAAGAAAGTCTGCACGATTTTTCGTTTGCAGAAATGCGGAATACAACGTATATTTTTTTCTTATCATATTGAGACATTCATCTGTGAGCCAGGGCTTGCGTATCTTCCTGGATTTCTTTACCATTTTGAATCTAAAGCAGGTTCTGTAGGCTTCAGTAAGGATAGAAATGAGAATGTTGTAGGCTTTGTTAGCGTCTACACATTCAAAGACAGGGTTCCAAATTATTTTTTGGATTTCTTCCCTAAAGTTGTTTAATGTTCTCGGATTTATCTCTTGAACAATGAATGTCTCAGAATGACTCATACTTTTTTTCATAATTTCACCGTGTTTACAAAACATATAAATAGGTAAGTGGTCACTCACGGCTGCTGAGACAACACCCGATTGTATCCTGTCTTCAATGCTGTTAGTTACGAATAAATCCAGAAGACTTTCAGAAGAGTGGCTGATGCGTGTTGGCTCGTTTATAACGTTTTTGCAACTAAATGAATCCAACATTACCTGCAATTCTCGTGACTGATATGTATTCTGCAATAGGTTAATGTTGCAGTCACCCCCAATTGTAATGTGCAGCCTATTTAATGACACAAAACTGAGCACGCTCTCTAGAAAAGAAAGAAATGCGTCCAGTTTACCATTCGGTGGGCGGTACAGCACAACAAATACAGATTTCTGATACTGTAAGGATAAGGCTTCATAATCTGGCGTTTCTATCGAGAATTCGGTGAGTAAGCTGCATGGCATGTGCTCGGATACAAGTTGCAAAACACCCCCACCACGGCGATGTGATCGATTTAGAAAAAACGTTTGAAAACCAGGCAGGTAAAGTACTTCCCCTTCAGATTCGTACCACGTTTCTGTGAACATGATGACGTCAAATTTGAAACCAAACTCAGCAAGAAACATCATTAGTTCGTCATGTTTGTGCCTAGCTGATTGCGTATTGCAATGCAAGAATGAGATATAGGCACCGCCACATGGGCGGACAACGTCACGTGGCATAACCATCCGAACAAAAAGTACTAGAATGAACGCGCCAATAGGTAGGAAAGAACTACATCATCTTTTCCAAGTCGGCTTCACATGTTACACGTAGCATACGGGAACTTTCCGTCTTACGAGCGAAAATTTTGCCTCCCCTCACCCATGCATAGCGCCATTTCATTTCCTTTTTTTTCGCCACAGTCATACCAAGTAGCTTCTTTAGTTGAGGGGCCAGGTGCTCATTAACAAACACGGGTTGCTCAGTGGCAAATCCTAGCTCAGTTGTAGTGAACCTCGTCTTTCGTGCTTTTTCAACAACTGCGTCCCGTTTCGACCGCCGATTAAAGACCACAACAATGTTGTGGTTCGAGCCATCTGTTCCATCCATCCCTCTGTTCCGCACAGGAACACGATGGCAAACCTCAATGTCCTGCTCATTTATAGGCTCGCCCAGCGCTTCACCTACTCTTCAAGCACGTTCACGAGGTTCTCGTTATTTGCAACTGGAATTCCCTTCACTTCGACGTTTTTGTTTCTTGAATACTGATCCTGAGCTGTTATCCTGAGGGAATTATCACGGACCTGAGCCTTCAATTTGTCCACCTCCTGAGCCAAAAGATCATTGGACACCTTTAAAGCTGCATTCTCCTCCTTGACGCTAGCACATTTCTGTTTCATGTCTTCATACTGTTTGTTTATGAATTCCAAGGATTGTCTTAGTTCCCTGAAGTCCTTCCGGAATTCGCGTTTTAGGTCTGCTATCTCGGTTCCCATTGGGACAGGTTACGATTCAAACACAGGCGAACAAAAATTTGACAGTCGGGCAGCAAAAAATTTGACTAAGTCAGCAGGGGCAGCAGAGGCAGTACGTACAAAAATTAGCAGAAGTAATGAGAGTTCAGACCTGTAAAATGCAAGTTGACGAAAATCACACCCTGCTCCGTGCGCTGCCCCGCTGCCAAGTGGTTCCAGCGATGATCGTGGCGTCCTTTTATGCCACGCAAAGCGAGCGTGTCACGTGTCCACGAAACCAGTCAATTCACCGGCGCATGAGGACGACGCCGCTGTATCTTGATGCAGCTGTACCGCAGGCACTTGGTCAGTAGTCGAGCGTTTCGCCTGTAAAATGCAAGTTGACGAAAATCACACCCTGCTCCGTGCGCTGCCCCGCTGCCAAGTGGTTCCAGCGATGATCGTGGCGTCCTTTTATGCACGCAAAGCGAGCGTGTCACGTGTCCACGAAACCAGTCAATTCACCGGCGCATGAGGACGACGCCGCTGTATCTTGATGCAGCTGTACCGCAGGCACTTGGTCAGTAGTCGAGCGTTTCGCCTGTAAAATGCAAGTTGACGAAAATCACACCCTGCTCCGTGCGCTGCCCCGCTGCCAAGTCTTTGGTTCTGCCAAAATCTGTTCTGCCAAAATCCATGTGCGGGTGCTAAAAAGAGCAGCATCGGCAGGCTTTTCACGTCGTTTGGTAGAAATCCACGTGCGCGTTCTGCCAAAAGCACCATTTGCATGCATATCGTGTGGTTTTGCAGAAAACTGCGTCCGCGTCTACCAAAAGATGCATGTGCATGCTTAACACGCGTTTTGGCACAAATCCATGTGCGGGTGCTAAAAAGAGCAGCATCGGTATGCTTTTCACGTCGTTTGGTAGAAATCCACGCGCGCGTTCTGCCAAAAGCACCATTTGCGTGCATATCGTGTGGTTTTGCAGAAAACTGCGTCCGCGTCTACCAAAAGATGCATGTGCATGCTTAAAACGCGTTTTAGCACAAATCCATGTGCCGGTGCTAAAAAGAGCAGCATCGGCATGCTTTTCACGTCGTTTGGTAGAAATCCACGTGCGCGTTCTGCCAAAAGCACCATTTGCATGCATATCGTGTGGTTTTGCAGAAAACTGCGTCCGCGTCTACCAAAAGATGCATGTGCATGCTTAACACGCGTTTTGGCACAAATCCATGTGCGGGTGCTAAAAAGAGCAGCATCGGCATGCTTTTCACGTCGTTTGGTAGAAATCCACGCGCGCGTTCTGCCAAAAGCACCATTTGCATGCATATCGTGTGGTTTTGCAGAAAACTGCGTCCGCGTCTACCAAAAGATGCATGTGCATGCTTAAAACGCGTTTTAGCACAAATCCATGTGCCGGTGCTAAAAAGAGCAGCATCGGCAGGCTTTTCACGTCGTTTGGTAGAAATCCACGTGCGCGTTCTGCCAAAAGCACCATTTGCATGCATATCGTGTGGTTTTGCAGAAAACTGCGCCCGCGTCTACCAAAAGATGCATGTGCATGCTTAAAACGCGTTTTGGCACAAATCCATGTGCGGGTGCTAAAAAGAGCAGCATCGGCATGGTTTTCACGTCGTTTGGTAGAAATCCACGTGCGCGTTCTGCCAAAAGCACCATTTGCATGCATATCGTGCGGTTTTGCAGAAAACTGCGTCCGCGTCTACCAAAAGATGCATCTGCATGCTTAAAACGCGTTTTGGCACAAATCCATGTGCGGGTGCTAAAAAGAGCAGCATCGGCATGCTTTTCACGTCGTTTGGTAGAAATCCACGTGCGCGTTCTGCCAAAAGCACCATTTGCATGCATATCGTGTGGTTTTGCAGAAAACTGCGTCCGCGTCTACCAAAAGAGGCATGTGCATGCTTAACACGCGTTTTGGCACAAATCCATGTGCCGGTGCTAAAAAGAGCAGCATCGGCAGGCTTTTCACGTCGTTTGGTAGAAATCCACGTGCGCGTTCTGCCAAAAGCACCATTTGCATGCATATCGTGTGGTTTTGCAGAAAACTGCGTCCGCGTCTACCAAAAGATGCATGTGCATGCTTAACACGCGTTTTGGCACAAATCCATGTGCGGGTGCTAAAAAGAGCAGCATCGGTATGCTTTTCACGTCGTTTGGTAGAAATCCACGCGCGCGTTCTGCCAAAAGCACCATTTGCGTGCATATCGTGTGGTTTTGCAGAAAACTGCGTCCGCGTCTACCAAAAGATGCATGTGCATGCTTAAAACGCGTTTTAGCACAAATCCATGTGCCGGTGCTAAAAAGAGCAGCATCGGCAGGCTTTTCACGTCGTTTGGTAGAAATCCACGTGCGCGTTCTGCCAAAAGCACCATTTGCATGCATATCGTGTGGTTTTGCAGAAAACTGCGTCCGCGTCTACCAAAAGATGCATGTGCATGCTTAACACGCGTTTTGGCACAAATCCATGTGCGGGTGCTAAAAAGAGCAGCATCGGCATGCTTTTCACGTCGTTTGGTAGAAATCCACGCGCGCGTTCTGCCAAAAGCACCATTTGCATGCATATCGTGTGGTTTTGCCGAAAACTGCGTCCGCGTCTACCAAAAGATGCATGTGCATGCTTAAAACGCGTTTTGGCACAAATCCATGTGCGGGTGCTAAAAAGAGCAGCATCGGCATGCTTTTCACGTCGTTTGGTAGAAATCCACGTGCGCGTTCTGCCAAAAGCACCATTTGCATGCATATCGTGCGGTTTTGCAGAAAACTGCGTCCGCGTCTACCAAAAGATGCATGTGCATGCTTAAAACGCGTTTTGGCACAAATCCATGTGCGGGTGCTAAAAAGATCAGCATCGGCATGCTTTTCACGTCGTTTGGTAGAAATCCACGTGCGCGTTCTGCCAAAAGCGCCATTTGCATGCATATCGTGTGGTTTTGCAGAAAACTGCGTCCGCGTCTACCAAAAGATGCATGTGCATGCTTAAAACGCGTTTTAGCACAAATCCATGTGCCGGTGCTAAAAAGAGCAGAATCGGCATGCTTTTCACGTCGTTTGGTAGAAATACACGTGCGCGTTCTGCCAAAAGCACGATTTGCATGCATATCGTGTGGTTTTGCAGAAAAGTGCGTCCGCGTCTACCAAAAGATGCATGTGCATGCTTAAAACGCGTTTTGGCACAAATCCATGTGAGGGTGCTAAAAAGATCAGCATCGGCATGCTTTTCACGTCGCTTGGTAGAAATCCACGTGCGCGTTCTGCCAAAAGCGCCATTTGCATGCATATCGTGTGGTTTTGCAGAAAACTGCGTCCGCGTCTACCAAAAGATGCATGTGCATGCTTAAAACGCGTTTTGGCACAAATCCATGTGCGGGTGCTAAAAAGAGCAGCATCGGCATGCTTTTCACGTCGTTTGGTGGAAATCCACGTGCGCGTTCTGCCAAAAGCACCACTTGCATGCATATCGTGTGGTTTTGCCGAAAACTGCGTCCGCGTCTACCAAAAGATGCATGTGCATGCTTAAAACGCGTTTTGGCACAAATCCATGTGCGGGTGCTAAAAAGAGCAGCATCGGCATGGTTTTCACGTCGTTTGGTAGAAATCCACGTGCGCGTTCTGCCAAAAGCACCATTTGCATGCATATCGTGCGGTTTTGCAGAAAACTGCGTCCGCGTCTACCAAAAGATGCATGTGCATGCTTAAAACGCGTTTTGGCACAAATCCATGTGCGGGTGCTAAAAAGAGCAGCATCGGCATGCTTTTCACGTCGTTTGGTAGAAATCCACGTGCGCGTTCTGCCAAAAGCACCATTTGCATGCATATCGTGTGGTTTTGCAGAAAAGTGCGTCCGCGTCTACCAAAAGATGCATGTGCATGCTTAAAACGCGTTTTAGCACAAATCCATGTGCCGGGGCTAAAAAGAGCAGCATCGGCAGGCTTTTCACGTCGTTTGGTAGAAATCCACGTGCGCGTTCTGCCAAAAGCACCATTTGCATGCATATCGCGTGGTTTTGCAGAAAACTGCGTCCGCGTCTACCAAAAGATGCATGTGCATGCTTAAAACGCGTTTTAGCACAAATCCATGTGCCGGTGCTAAAAAGAGCAGCATCGGCATGCTTTTCACGTCGTTTGGTAGAAATCCACGCGCGCGTTCTGCCAAAAGCACCATTTGCATGCATATCGTGTGGTTTTGCCGAAAACTGCGTCCGCGTCTACCAAAAGATGCATGTGCAAGCTTAAAACGCGTTTTGGCACAAATCCATGTGCGGGTGCTAAAAAGAGCAGCATCGGCATGCTTTTCACGTCGTTTGGTAGAAATCCACGTGCGGGTTCTGCCAAAAGCACCATTTGCATGCATATCGTGCGGTTTTGCAGAAAACTGCGTCCGCGTCTACCAAAAGATGCATGTGCATGCTTAAAACGCGTTTTGGCACAAATCCATGTGCGGGTGCTAAAAAGAGAAGCATCGGCATGCTTTTCACGTCGTTTGGTAGAAATCCACGTGCGCGTTCTGCCAAAAGCACCATTTGCATGCATATCGTGTGGTTTTGCAGAAAACAGCGTCCGCGTCTACCAAAAGATGCATGTGCATGCTTAAAACGCGTTTTGGCACAAATCCATGTGCGGGTGCTAAAAAGAGCAGCATCGGCATGCTTTTCACGTCGTTTGGTAGAAATCTACGTGCGCGTTCTGCCAAAAGCACCATTTGCATGTATATCGTGTGGTTTTGCAGAAAACTGCGTCCGCGTCTACCAAAAGATGCATGTGCATGCTTAAAACGCGTTTTGGCACAAATCCATGTGCGGGTGCTAAAAAGAGCAGCATCGGCATGCTTTTCACGTCGTTTGGTAGAAATCCACGTGCGCGTTCTGCCAAAAGCGCCATTTGCATGCATATCGTGTGGTTTTGCAGAAAACTGCGTCCGCGTCTACCAAAAGATGCATGTGCATGCTTAAAACGCGTTTTGGCACAAATCCATGTGCGGGTGCTAAAAAGAGCAGCATCGGCATGCTTTTCACGTCGTTTGGTAGAAATCCACGTGCGCGTTCTGCCAAAAGCACCATTTGCATGCATATCGTGTGGTTTTGCAGAAAACTGCGTCCGCGTCTACCAAAAGATGCATGTGCATGCTTAAAACGCGTTTTGGCACAAATCCATGTGCGGGTGCTAAAAAGAGCAGCATCGGCATGCTTTTCACGTCGTTTGGTAGAAATCCACGTGCGCGTTCTGCCAAAAGCACGATTTGCATGCATATCGTGTGGTTTTGCAGAAAACTGCGTCCGCGTCTACCAAAAGATGCATGTGCATGCTTAAAACGCGTTTTGGCACAAATCAAATCAAATCTTTATTCAGCATTCTTCCGCGTATGAAAAAAAGAATGCTAGGACAAGAGCAAAAAAGCTGCTACAAGCAGCTTGACGAGGCCCTTGCCCCTGTTTGACTGGCAGCGAAATGATTTTTACACTCATTGTAAATACATATTGTTTACATATATGTGTTGCATCTCACAGAAAAAAAGCAAGACAGATGTATTCGCGTACAATAGCATCCCACGTACAGGCCAACATGTCTGAAAACATATGCAGGAAAAGGAATGTATGACAAATGTATTCACGTACAATAGCATCCCACGTACAGGCCAACATGTCTGAAAACATAGAGGAAATGGAAGGAAAAAAAAAAAGAAAAAAAAATACGCACTTCTGGTCCAATTTAGACCATTTTCACTCAGGTCGTACAGACAATAAAAGAATCATACAAAGGTAATACGAAAACAAGTGACCTGTAATAGAAAACGTTTACATTACATTTTTCCCTTCGCCTTTTTCCCCTTTCTTTTTTTTTTTTAAAGTTGAAGACCGTCGTTTGCCATTAAAAATTCTTTCCATTGTTTTCTAGTGATGGTCCTCGGGTCTATATGCCTCTTTTCAAGGCTATTTAGCAGGAATGGTACACGATATTGTAACCTGTTAAAACCATTTTGGGTTCGGGAAAATGGCAAATCCCATATTTCTCTTTGCCTTACGCTGTACGGCAGCTGCAATGATTTTTTGAGGCAGCTCATTCGAAGAAAATGCTCATTTGTGCGTCTTAAGCTGCTCTTGTATTTTAAGAACAGGTTAAATATGTATGCATGCTTGACAGGAAGGACATTAAGCGACTGAAACAAATCCCGCGTATGGGAATTGTATGGGGCATTTGCGATATGGCGAATAACTTTTTTCTGTATTACAAGTAATTTGTGAATGTTTGTTTGAGATGTTGTCCCCCAAACAAGGTTACAGTAGTTTATATGCGGGAGGAATAAGGCATTATATAGAAGAAGCTTGAGTTTCGGTGGAATCACCTGTCGCATTCTGCAAATCATTCCACATGCCCTCGCCAACTTTTTAGCTACAAGGTCAACATGAGCGTCCCAAGTTAAATTTTCGTTAAAGACGACTCCTAGTGTTTTAACCTGTTTCGCAAGCTCAATTTTAGATTTGTCAAAATAGATATCCAAGCAACGATTTATTTGCTTTTGCACCGGCGCAAATAAAATACATTTGGTTTTCGCTGCGTTTATTTTTAAGGAATTTACTGTGCTCCATTGAAACAATCTATCAAGGGTAGTATTTGCTAAGCTTGCGAGTTCCTTAATATCCCTGGACTGAAAGAAAATGCTGGTATCATCTGCATAGATAACAAAATATGCTTGATCACTAATGCTTATTAAATCATTAACATAAAGATTGAATAAGATCGGTCCCAGTATACTGCCCTGCGGAACCCCAGCCTTCACAGGAAGCAAAGATGAATATTCGCCTGAAATAGCGATGCACTGTTTTCTTTGTTCGAGATATGATTTTAGTAATTCTAAAGGTATTCCACGAAACCCATAATGTGCTAATTTGCATAATAAAGTGGTATGATTAATCCTGTCGAACGCCTTCGAAAAATCGACAAATATGCCAAGGGTTAACTTCCTTTCCTCAAATCCATTAAGTATGTACTCTTTTTGCGACAATAGAGCCAGTTCGGTTGACACCTGCTTTCGAAAACCGTATTGCTGAGACGTTATAATCGAAAACCTATTACAAAACGTTGTCACTCTATTACAAATAACTTTTTCCAGACCTTTCGAAATAACAGGTAATATTGCCACTGGTCTGTAATTGGATAAATTGTTTCTGTCTCCAGACTTATGCAACACCGAAACCTTTGCGAGCTTCATTTTGTCTGGAAAAACACCTGTAGACAAACAAGTATTAAACAGATGGGTGAAAACTGGTAGCAGGAGATCGAGTACAAACTTAATAGGTCCTATTTGAAGTCCATCTATATCACGCGCTTTACTGTTTTTTAGTGATGAAAATACTAAGAATATTTCCTCCGGAGATACCGGCTCAAAAAAAGCACTGTTCGTAGTCTGCATTTCCAGGAAGCTCGTGGCAGTGTCATCATGGATGCTATCAACCAGATTTATGAAATATTCATTAAACTTGTTCGCCAAATTTTGCCCTTTAAATGCTTCATTATCAATTATTATTTCAAGTCCTTCATTGTGGCGGCTTCCCCTTTGTAATAATTTGTTCAATTCGCGCCAGATTTCATTACCACGAGCGCCCGGTTTCCCCAAGAGGTTTTCAAAATAGCTGTTTTTAGCATTCCGTAAAAACTTTGTCACCAGGTTTCTGTGTTTTTTATAAGCAAGAAAGTCTGCACGATTTTTCGTTTGCAGAAATGCGGAATACAACGTATATTTTTTTCTTATCATATTGAGACATTCATCTGTGAGCCAGGGCTTGCGTATCTTCCTGGATTTCTTTACCATTTTGAATCTAAAGCAGGTTCTGTAGGCTTCAGTAAGGATAGAAATGAGAATGTTGTAGGCTTTGTTAGCGTCTACACATTCAAAGACAGGGTTCCAAATTATTTTTTGGATTTCTTCCCTAAAGTTGTTTAATGTTCTCGGATTTATCTCTTGAACAATGAATGTCTCAGAATGACTCATACTTTTTTTCATAATTTCACCGTGTTTACAAAACATATAAATAGGTAAGTGGTCACTCACGGCTGCTGAGACAACACCCGATTGTATCCTGTCTTCAATGCTGTTAGTTACGAATAAATCCAGAAGACTTTCAGAAGAGTGGCTGATGCGTGTTGGCTCGTTTATAACGTTTTTGCAACTAAATGAATCCAACATTACCTGCAATTCTCGTGACTGATATGTATTCTGCAATAGGTTAATGTTGCAGTCACCCCCAATTGTAATGTGCAGCCTATTTAATGACACAAAACTGAGCACGCTCTCTAGAAAAGAAAGAAATGCGTCCAGTTTACCATTCGGTGGGCGGTACAGCACAACAAATACAGATTTCTGATACTGTAAGGATAAGGCTTCATAATCTGGCGTTTCTATCGAGAATTCGGTGAGTAAGCTGCATGGCATGTGCTCGGATACAAGTTGCAAAACACCCCCACCACGGCGATGTGATCGATTTAGAAAAAACGTTTGAAAACCAGGCAGGTAAAGTACTTCCCCTTCAGATTCGTACCACGTTTCTGTGAACATGATGACGTCAAATTTGAAACCAAACTCAGCAAGAAACATCATTAGTTCGTCATGTTTGTGCCTAGCTGATTGCGTATTGCAATGCAAGAATGAGATATAGGCACCGCCACATGGGCGGACAACGTCACGTGGCATAACCATCCGAACAAAAAGTACTAGAATGAACGCGCCAATAGGTAGGAAAGAACTACATCATCTTTTCCAAGTCGGCTTCACATGTTACACGTAGCATACGGGAACTTTCCGTCTTACGAGCGAAAATTTTGCCTCCCCTCACCCATGCATAGCGCCATTTCATTTCCTTTTTTTTCGCCACAGTCATACCAAGTAGCTTCTTTAGTTGAGGGGCCAGGTGCTCATTAACAAACACGGGTTGCTCAGTGGCAAATCCTAGCTCAGTTGTAGTGAACCTCGTCTTTCGTGCTTTTTCAACAACTGCGTCCCGTTTCGACCGCCGATTAAAGACCACAACAATGTTGTGGTTCGAGCCATCTGTTCCATCCATCCCTCTGTTCCGCACAGGAACACGATGGCAAACCTCAATGTCCTGCTCATTTATAGGCTCGCCCAGCGCTTCACCTACTCTTCCAAGCACGTTCACGAGGTTCTCGTTATTTGCAACTGGAATTCCCTTCACTTCGACGTTTTTGTTTCTTGAATACTGATCCTGAGCTGTTATCCTGAGGGAATTATCACGGACCTGAGCCTTCAATTTGTCCACCTCCTGAGCCAAAAGATCATTGGACACCTTTAAAGCTGCATTCTCCTCCTTGACGCTAGCACATTTCTGTTTCATGTCTTCATACTGTTTGTTTATGAATTCCAAGGATTGTCTTAGTTCCCTGAAGTCCTTCCGGAATTCGCGTTTTAGGTCTGCTATCTCGGTTCCCATTGGGACAGGTTACGATTCAAACACAGGCGAACAAAAATTTGACAGTCGGGCAGCAAAAAATTTGACTAAGTCAGCAGGGGCAGCAGAGGCAGTACGTACAAAAATTAGCAGAAGTAATGAGAGTTCAGACCTGTAAAATGCAAGTTGACGAAAATCACACCCTGCTCCGTGCGCTGCCCCGCTGCCAAGTGGTTCCAGCGATGATCGTGGCGTCCTTTTATGCCACGCAAAGCGAGCGTGTCACGTGTCCACGAAACCAGTCAATTCACCGGCGCATGAGGACGACGCCGCTGTATCTTGATGCAGCTGTACCGCAGGCACTTGGTCAGTAGTCGAGCGTTTCGCCTGTAAAATGCAAGTTGACGAAAATCACACCCTGCTCCGTGCGCTGCCCCGCTGCCAAGTGGTTCCAGCGATGATCGTGGCGTCCTTTTATGCCACGCAAAGCGAGCGTGTCACGTGTCCACGAAACCAGTCAATTCACCGGCGCATGAGGACGACGCCGCTGTATCTTGATGCAGCTGTACCGCAGGCACTTGGTCAGTAGTCGAGCGTTTCGCCTGTAAAATGCAAGTTGACGAAAATCACACCCTGCTCCGTGCGCTGCCCCGCTGCCAAGTCTTTGGTTCTGCCAAAATCTGTTCTGCCAAAATCCATGTGCGGGTGCTAAAAAGAGCAGCATCGGCATGCTTTTCACGTCGTTTGGTAGAAATCCACGTGCGCGTTCTGCCAAAAGCACCATTTGCATGCATATCGTGTGGTTTTGCAGAAAACTGCGTCCGCGTCTACCAAAAGATGCATGTGCATGCTTAACACGCGTTTTGGCACAAATCAATGTGCCGGTGCTAAAAAGAGCAGCATCGGCAGGCTTTTCACGTCGTTTGGTAGAAATCCACGTGCGCGTTCTGCCAAAAGCACCATTTGCATGCATATCGTGTGGTTTTGCAGAAAACTGCGTCCGCGTCTACCAAAAGATGCATGTGCATGCTTAACACGCGTTTTGGCACAAATCCATGTGCGGGTGCTAAAAAGAGCAGCATCGGTATGCTTTTCACGTCGTTTGTAGAAATCCACGCGCGCGTTCTGCCAAAAGCACCATTTGCGTGCATATCGTGTGGTTTTGCAGAAAACTGCGTCCGCGTCTACCAAAAGATGCATGTGCATGCTTAAAACGCGTTTTAGCACAAATCCATGTGCCGGTGCTAAAAAGAGCAGCATCGGCAGGCTTTTCACGTCGTTTGGTAGAAATCCACGTGCGCGTTCTGCCAAAAGCACCATTTGCATGCATATCGTGTGGTTTTGCAGAAAACTGCGTCCGCGTCTACCAAAAGATGCATGTGCATGCTTAACACGCGTTTTGGCACAAATCCATGTGCGGGTGCTAAAAAGAGCAGCATCGGCATGCTTTTCACGTCGTTTGGTAGAAATCCACGCGCGCGTTCTGCCAAAAGCACCATTTGCATGCATATCGTGTGGTTTTGCAGAAAACTGCGTCCGCGTCTACCAAAAGATGCATGTGCATGCTTAAAACGCGTTTTAGCACAAATCCATGTGCCGGTGCTAAAAAGAGCAGCATCGGCAGGCTTTTCACGTCGTTTGGTAGAAATCCACGTGCGCGTTCTGCCAAAAGCACCATTTGCATGCATATCGTGTGGTTTTGCAGAAAACTGCGTCCGCGTCTACCAAAAGATGCATGTGCATGCTTAAAACGCGTTTTGGCACAAATCCATGTGAGGGTGCTAAAAAGATCAGCATCGGCATGCTTTTCACCTCGTTTGGTAGAAATCCACGCGCGTTCTGCCAAAAGCGCCATTTGCATGCATATCGTGTGGTTTTGCAGAAAACTGCGTCCGCGTCTACCAAAAGATGCATGTGCATGCTTAAAACGCGTTTTGGCACAAATCCATGTGCGGGTGCTAAAAAGAGCAGCATCGGCATGCTTTTCACGTCGTTTGGTAGAAATCCACGCGCGCGTTCTGCCAAAAGCACCATTTGCATGCATATCGTGTGGTTTTGCTGAAAAGTGCGTCCGCGTCTACCAAAAGATGCATGTGCATGCTTAAAACGCGTTTTGGCACAAATCCATGTGTGGGTGCTAAAAAGAGCAGCATCGGCATGCTTTTCACGTCGTTTGGTAGAAATCCACGTGCGCGTTCTGCCAAAAGCACCATTTGCATGCATATCGTGCGGTTTTGCAGAAAACTGCGTCCGCGTCTAGCAAAAGATGCATGTGCATGCTTAAAACGCGTTTTGGCACAAATCCATGTGCCGGTGCTAAAAAGAGCAGCATCGGCATGCTTTTGACGTCGTTTGGTAGAAATCCACGTGCGCGTTCTGCCAAAAGCACCATTTGCATGCATATCGTGTGGTTTTGCAGAAAAGTGCGTCCGCGTCTACCAAAAGATGCATGTGCATGCTTAAAACGCGTTTTAGCACAAATCCATGTGCCGGTGCTAAAAAGAGCAGCATCGGCATGCTTTTCACGTCGTTTGGTAGAAATCGACGTGCGCGTTCTGCCAAAAGCACCATTTGCATGCATATCGTGCGGTTTTGCAGAAAACTGCGTCCGCGTCTACCAAAAGATGCATGTGCATGCTTAAAACGCGTTTTGGCACAAATCCATGTGCGGGTGCTAAAAAGAGCAGCATCGCCATGCTTTTCACGTCGTTTGGTAGAAATCCACGTGCGCGTTCTGCCAAAAGCACCATTTGCATGCATATCGTGCGGTTTTGCAGAAAACTGCGTCCGCGTCTACCAAAAGATGCATGTGCATGCTTAAAACGCGTTTTGGCACAAATCCATGTGCCGGTGCTAAAAAGAGCGGCATCGGCATGCTTTTCACGTCGTTTGATAGAAATCCACGTGCGCGTTCTGCCAAAAGCACTATTTGAATGCATATCGTGTGGTTTTGCAGAAAACTGCGTCCGCGTCTACCAAAAGATGCATGTGCATGCTTAAAACGCGTTTTAGCACAAATCCATGTGCCGGTGCTAAAAAGAGCAGCATCGGGAGGCTTTTCACGTCGTTTGGTAGAAATCCACGTGCGCGTTCTGCCAAAAGCACCATTTGCATGCATATCGTGTGGTTTTGCAGAAACCTGCGTCCGCGTCTACCAAAAGATGCATGTGCATGCTTAACACGCGTTTTGGCACAAATCCACGTGCGGGTGCTAAAAAGAGCAGCATCGGCAGGCTTTTCACGCCGTTTGGTAGAAATCCACGTGCGCGTTCTGCCAAAAGCTCCATTTGCATGCATATCGTGTGGTTTTGCAGAAAAGTGCGTCCACGTCTACCAAAAGATGCATGTGCATGCTTAAAACGCGTTTTGGCACAAATCCATGTGCGGGTGCTAAAAAGAGCAGCATCGGCATGCTTTTCACGTCGTTTGGTAGAAATCCACGTGCGCGTTCTTCCAAAAGCACCATTTGCATGCATATCGTGCGCTTTTGCAGAAAACTGCGTCCGCGTCTACCAAAAGATGCATGTGCATGCTTAAAACGCGTTTTGGCACAAATCCATGTGCCGGTGCTAAAAAGAGCAGCATCGGCATGCTTTTCACGTCGTTTGGTAGAAATCCACGTGCGCGTTCTGCCAAAAGCACCATTTGCATGCATATCGTGCGGTTTTGCAGAAAACTGCGTCCGCGTCTACCAAAAGATGCATGTGCATGCTTAAAACGCGTTTTGGCACAAATCCATGTGCCGGTGCTAAAAAGAGCAGCATCGGCATGCTTTTCACGTCGTTTGATAGAAATCCACGTGCGCGTTCTGCCAAAAGCACCATTTGCATGCATATCGTGTGGTTTTGCAGAAAAGTGCGTCCGCGTCTACCAAAAGATGCATGTGCATGCTTAAAACGCGTTTTAGCACAAATCCATGTGCCGGTGCTAAAAAGAGCAGCATCGGCAGGCTTTTCACGTCGTTTGGTAGAAATCCACGTGCGCGTTCTGCCAAAAGCACCATTTGCATGCATATCGTGTGGTTTTGCAGAAAACTGCGTCCGCGTCTACCAAAAGATGCATGTGCATGCTTAACACGCGTTTTGGCACAAATCCATGTGCGGGTGCTAAAAAGAGCAGCATCGGCATGCTTTTCACGTCGTTTGGTAGAAATCCACGCGCGCGTTCTGCCAAAAGCACCATTTGCATGCATATCGTGTGGTTTTGCAGAAAACTGCGTCCGCGTCTACCAAAAGATGCATGTGCATGCTTAAAACGCGTTTTGGCACAAATCCATGTGCGGGTGCTAAAAAGAGCAGCATCGGCATGCTTTTCACGTCGTTTGGTAGAAATCCACGTGCGCGTTCTGCCAAAAACGCCATTTGCATGCATATCGTGTGGTTTTGCAGAAAACTGCGTCCGCGTCTACCAAAAGATGCATGTGCATGCTTAAAACGCGTTTTGGCACAAATCCATGTGCGGGTGCTAAAAAAGAGCAGCATCGGCATGCTTTTTACGTCGTTTGGTAGAAATCCACGTGCGCGTTCTGCCAAAAGCACCATTTGCATGCATATCGTGTGGTTTTGCAGAAAACTGCGTCCGCGTCTACCAAAAGATGCATGTGCATGCTTAAAACGCGTTTTTGCACAAATCCATGTGCGGGTGCTAAAAAGAGCAGGATCGGCCTGCTTTTCACGTCGTTTGGTAGAAATCCACGTGCGCGTTCTGCCAAAAGCACCATTTGCATGCATATCGTGTGGTTTTGCAGAAAACTGCGTCCGCGTCTACCAAAAGATGCATGTGCATGCTTAAAACGCGTTTTGGCACAAATCCATGTGCGGGTGCTAAAAAGAGCAGCATCGGCATGCTTTTCACGTCGTTTGGTAGAAATCCACGTGCGCGTTCTGCCAAAAGCACCATTTGCATGCATATCGTGTGGTTTTGCAGAAAACTGCGTCCGCGTCTACCAAAAGATGCATGTGCATGCTTAACACGCGTTTTGGCACAAATCCATGTGCCGGTGCTAAAAAGAGCAGCATCGGCAGGCTTTTCACGTCGTTTGGTAGAAATCCACGTGCGCGTTCTGCCAAAAGCACCATTTGCATGCATATCGTGTGGTTTTGCAGAAAACTGCGTCCGCGTCTACCAAAAGATGCATGTGCATGCTTAACACGCGTTTTGGCACAAATCCATGTGCGGGTGCTGAAAAGAGCAGCATCGGTATGCTTTTCACGTCGTTTGGTAGAAATCCACGCGCGCGTTCTGCCAAAAGCACCATTTGCGTGCATATCGTGTGGTTTTGCAGAAAACTGCGTCCGCGTCTACCAAAAGATGCATGTGCATGCTTAAAACGCGTTTTGGCACAAATCCATGTGAGGGTGCTAAAAAGATCAGCATCGGCATGCTTTTCACGTCGTTTGGTAGAAATCCACGTGCGCGTTCTGCCAAAAGCGCTATTTGCATGCATATCGTGTGGTTTTGCAGAAAACTGCATCCGCGTCTACCAAAAGATGCATGTGCATGCTTAAAACGAGTTTTAGCACAAATCCATGTGCCGGTGCTAAAAAGAGCAGCATCGGCATGCTTTTCACGTCGTTTGGTAGAAATCCACGTGCGCGTTCTGCCAAAAGCGCCATTTGCATGCATATCGTGTGGTTTTGCAGAAAACTGCGTCCGCGTCTACCAAAAGATGCATGTGCATGCTTAAAACGCGTTTTAGCACAAATCCATGTGCCGGTGCTAAAAAGAGCAGCATCGGCATGCTTTTCACGTTGTTTGGTAGAAATCCACGTGCGCGTTCTGCCAAAAGCACCATTTGCATGCATATCGTGCGGTTTTGCAGAAAACTGCGTCCGCGTCTACCAAAAGATGCATGTGCATGCTTAAAACGCGTTTTGGCACAAATCCATGTGCCGGTGCTAAAAAGAGCAGCATCGGCATGCTTTTCACGTCGTTTGATAGAAATCCACGTGCGCGTTCTGCCAAAAGCACCATTTGCATGCATATCGTGTGGTTTTGCAGAAAAGTGCGTCCGCGTCTACCAAAAGATGCATGTGCATGCTTAAAACGCGTTTTAGCACAAATCCATGTGCCGGTGCTAAAAAGAGCAGCATCGGCAGGCTTTTCACGTCGTTTGGTAGAAATCCACGTGCGCGTTCTGCCAAAAGCACCATTTGCATGCATATCGTGTGGTTTTGCAGAAAAGTGCGTCCGCGTCTACCAAAAGATGCATGTGCATGCTTAAAACGCGTTTTAGCACAAATCCATGTGCCGGTGCTAAAAAGAGCAGCATCGGCATGCTTTTCACGTCGTTTGGTAGAAATCCACGTGCGCGTTCTGCCAAAAGCACCATTTGCATGCATATCGTGCGGTTTTACAGAAAACTGCGTCCGCGTCTACCAAAAGATGCATGTGCATGCTTAAAACGCGTTTTGGCACAAATCCATGCGCGGGTGCTAAAAAGAGCAGCATCGGCATGCTTTTCACGTCGTTTGGTAGAAATCCACGTGCGCGTTCTGCCAAAAGCACCATTTGCATGCATATCGTGTGGTTTTGCAGAAAAGTGCGTCCACGTCTACCAAAAGATGCATGTGCATGCTTAAAACGCGTTTTGGCACAAATCCATGTGCGGGTGCTAAAAAGAGCAGCATCGGCATGCTTTTCACGTCGTTTGGTAGAAATCCACGTGCGCGTTCTGCCAAAAGCACCATTTGCATGCATATCGTGCGGTTTTGCAGAAAACTGCGTCCGCGTCTACCAAAAGATGCATGTGCATGCTTAAAACGCGTTTTGGCACAAATCCATGTGCCGGTGCTAAAAAGAGCAGCATCGGCATGCTTTTCACGTCGTTTGATAGAAATCCACGTGCGCGTTCTGCCAAAAGCACCATTTGCATGCATATCGTGTGGTTTTGCAGAAAACTGCGTCCGCGTCTACCAAAAGATGCATGTGCATGCTTAAAACGCGTTTTAGCACAAATCCATGTGCCGGTGCTAAAAAGAGCAGCATCGGCAGGCTTTTCACGTCGTTTGGTAGAAATCCACGTGCGCGTTCTGCCAAAAGCACCATTTGCATGCATATCGTGTGGTTTTGCAGAAAACTGCGTCCGCGTCTACCAAAAGATGCATGTGCATGCTTAACACGCGTTTTGGCACAAATCCATGTGCGGGTGCTAAAAAGAGCAGCATCGGCATGCTTTTCACGTCGTTTGGTAGAAATCCACGCGCGCGTTCTGCCAAAAGCACCATTTGCATGCATATCGTGTGGTTTTGCAGAAAACTGCGTCCGCGTCTACCAAAAGATGCATGTGCATGCTTAAAACGCGTTTTGGCACAAATCCATGTGAGGGTGCTAAAAAGATCAGCATCGGCATGCTTTTCACCTCGTTTGGTAGAAATCCACGTGCGCGTTCTGCCAAAAGCGCCATTTGCATGCATATCGTGTGGTTTTGCAGAAAACCGCGTCCGCGTCTACCAAAAGATGCATGTGCATGCTTAAAACGCGTTTTGGCACAAATCCATGTGCGGGTGCTAAAAAGAGCAGCATCGGCATGCTTTTCACGTCGTTTGGTAGAAATCCACGCGCGCGTTCTGCCAAAAGCACCATTTGCATGCATATCGTGTGGTTTTGCAGAAAAGTGCGTCCGCGTCTACCAAAAGATGCATGTGCATGCTTAAAACGCGTTTTGGCACAAATCCATGTGCCGGTGCTAAAAAGAGCAGCATCGGCATGCTTTTGACGTCGTTTGGTAGAAATCCACGTGCGCGTTCTGCCAAAAGCACCATTTGCATGCATATCGCGTGGTTTTGCAGAAAAGTGCGTCCGCGTCTACCAAAAGATGCATGTGCATGCTTAAAACGCGTTTTAGCACAAATCCATGTGCCGGTGCTAAAAAGAGCAGCATCGGCATGCTTTTCACGTCGTTTGGTAGAAATCCACGTGCGCGTTCTGCCAAAAGCACCATTTGCATGCATATCGTGCGGTTTTGCAGAAAACTGCGTCCGCGTCTACCAAAAGATGCATGTGCATGCTTAAAACGCGTTTTGGCACAAATCTATGTGCGGGTGCTAAAAAGAGCAGCATCGGCATGCTTTTCACGTCGTTTGGTAGAAATCCACGTGCGCGTTCTGCCAAAAGCACCATTTGCATGCATATCGTGTGGTTTTGCAGAAAACTGCGTCCGCGTCTACCAAAAGATGCATGTGCATGCTTAAAACGCGTTTTGGCACAAATCCATGTGCCGGTGCTAAAAAGAGCAGCATCGGCATGCTTTTCACGTCGTTTGATAGAAATCCACGTGCGCGTTCTGCCAAAAGCACCATTTGCATGCATATCGTGTGGTTTTGCAGAAAACTGCGTCCGCGTCTACCAAAAGATGCATGTGCATGCTTAAAACGCGTTTTAGCACAAATCCATGTGCCGGTGCTAAAAAGAGCAGCATCGGGAGGCTTTTCACGTCGTTTGGTAGAAATCCACCTGCGCGTTCTGCCAAAAGCACCATTTGCATGCATATCGTGTGGTTTTGCAGAAAACTGCGTCCGCGTCTACCAAAAGATGCATGTGCATGCTTAACACGCGTTTTGGCACAAATCCATGTGCGGGTGCTAAAAAGAGCAGCATCGGCAGGCTTTTCACGTCGTTTGGTAGAAATCCACGTGCGCGTTCTGCCAAAAGCTCCATTTGCATGCATATCGTGTGGTTTTGCAGAAAAGTGCGTCCACGTCTACCAAAAGATGCATGTGCATGCTTAAAACGCGTTTTGGCACAAATCCATGTGCGGGTGCTAAAAAGAGCAGCATCGGCATGCTTTTCACGTCGTTTGGTAGAAATCCACGTGCGCGTTCTGCCAAAAGCACCATTTGCATGCATATCGTGCGGTTTTGGAGAAAACTGCGTCCGCGTCCACCAAAAGATGCATGTGCATGCTTAAAAACGCGTTTTGGCACAAATCCATGTGCCGGTGCTAAAAAGAGCAGCATCGGCATGCTTTTCACGTCGTTTGATAGAAATCCACGTGCGCGTTCTGCCAAAAGCACCATTTGCATGCATATCGTGTGGTTTTGCAGAAAAGTGCGTCCGCGTCTACCAAAAGATGCATGTGCATGCTTAAAACGCGTTTTAGCACAAATCCATGTGCCGGTGCTAAAAAGAGCAGCATCGGCAGGCTTTTCACGTCGTTTGGTAGAAATCCACGTGCGCGTTCTGCCAAAAGCACCATTTGCATGCATATCGTGTGGTTTTGCAGAAAACTGCGTCCGCGTCTACCAAAAGATGCATGTGCATGCTTAACACGCGCTTTGGCACAAATCCATGTGCGGGTGCTAAAAAGAGCAGCATCGGCATGCTTTTCACGTCGTTTGGTAGAAATCCACGCGCGCGTTCTGCCAAAAGCACCATTTGCATGCATATCGTGTGGTTTTGCAGAAAACTGCGTCCGCGTCTACCAAAAGATGCATGTGCATGCTTAAAACGCGTTTTGGCACAAATCCATGTGCGGGTGCTAAAAAGAGCAGCATCGGCATGCTTTTCACGTCGTTTGGTAGAAATCCACGTGCGCGTTCTGCCAAAAGCACCATTTGCATGCATATCGTGTGGTTTTGCAGAAAACTGCGTCCGCGTCTACCAAAAGATGCATGTGCATGCTTAAAACGCGTTTTGGCACAAATCCATGTGCGGGTGCTAAAAAGAGCAGCATCGGCATGCTTTTCACGTCGTTTGGTAGAAATCCACGTGCGCGTTCTGCCAAAAGCACGATTTGCATGCATGTCGTGTGGTTTTGCAGAAAACTGCGTCCGCGTCTACCAAAAGATGCATGTGCATGCTTAAAACGCGTTTTGGCACAAATCCATGTGCGGGTGCTAAAAAGAGCAGCATCGGCATGCTTTTCACGTCGTTTGGTAGAAATCCACGTGCGCGTTCTGCCAAAAGCACCATTTGCATGCATATCGTGTGGTTTTGCAGAAAACTGCGTCCGCGTCTACCAAAAGATGCATGTGCATGCTTAACACGCGTTTTGGCACAAATCCATGTGCCGGTGCTAAAAAGAGCAGCATCGGCAGGCTTTTCACGTCGTTTGGTAGAAATCCACGTGCGCGTTCTGCCAAAAGCACCATTTGCATGCATATCGTGTGGTTTTGCAGAAAACTGCGTCCGCGTCTACCAAAAGATGCATGTGCATGCTTAACACGCGTTTTGGCACAAATCCATGTGCGGGTGCTAAAAAGAGCAGCATCGGTATGCTTTTCACGTCGTTTGGTAGAAATCCACGCGCGCGTTCTGCCAAAAGCACCATTTGCGTGCATATCGTGTGGTTTTGCAGAAAACTGCGTCCGCGTCTACCAAAAGATGCATGTGCATGCTTAAAACGCGTTTTAGCACAAATCCATGTGCCGGTGCTAAAAAGAGCAGCATCGGCAGGCTTTTCACGTCGTTTGGTAGAAATCCACGTGCGCGTTCTGCCAAAAGCACCATTTGCATGCATATCGTGTGGTTTTGCAGAAAACTGCGTCCGCGTCTACCAAAAGATGCATGTGCATGCTTAACACGCGTTTTGGCACAAATCCATGTGCGGGTGCTAAAAAGAGCAGCATCGGCATGCTTTTCACGTCGTTTGGTAGAAATCCACGCGCGCGTTCTGCCAAAAGCACCATTTGCATGCATATCGTGTGGTTTTGCAGAAAACTGCGTCCGCGTCTACCAAAAGATGCATGTGCATGCTTAAAACGCGTTTTGGCACAAATCCATGTGAGGGTGCTAAAAAGATCAGCATCGCCATGCTTTTCACCTCGTTTGGTAGAAATCCACGCGCGTTCTGCCAAAAGCGCCATTTGCATGCATATCGTGTGGTTTTGCAGAAAACTGCGTCCGCGTCTACCAAAAGATGCATGTGCATGCTTAAAACGCGTTTTGGCACAAATCCATGTGCGGGTGCTAAAAAGAGCAGCATCGGCATGCTTTTCACGTCGTTTGGTAGAAATCCACGCGCGCGTTCTGCCAAAAGCACCATTTGCATGCATATCGTGTGGTTTTGCAGAAAACTGCGTCCGCGTCTACCAAAAGATGCATGTGCATGCTTAAAACGCGTTTTGGCACAAATCCATGTGAGGGTGCTAAAAAGATCAGCATCGCCATGCTTTTCACCTCGTTTGGTAGAAATCCACGCGCGTTCTGCCAAAAGCGCCATTTGCATGCATATCGTGTGGTTTTGCAGAAAACTGCGTCCGCGTCTACCAAAAGATGCATGTGCATGCTTAAAACGCGTTTTGGCACAAATCCATGTGCGGGTGCTAAAAAGAGCAGCATCGGCATGCTTTTCACGTCGTTTGGTAGAAATCCACGCGCGCGTTCTGCCAAAAGCACCATTTGCATGCATATCGTGTGGTTTTGCAGAAAAGTGCGTCCGCGTCTACCAAAAGATGCATGTGCATGCTTAAAACGCGTTTTGGCACAAATCCATGTGTGGGTGCTAAAAAGAGCAGCATCGGCATGCTTTTCACGTCGTTTGGTAGAAATCCACGTGCGCGTTCTGCCAAAAGCACCATTTGCATGCATATCGTGCGGTTTTGCAGAAAACTGCGTCCGCGTCTACCAAAAGATGCATGTGCATGCTTAAAACGCGTTTTGGCACAAATCCATGTGCCGGTGCTAAAAAGAGCAGCATCGGCATGCTTTTGACGTCGTTTGGTAGAAATCCACGTGCGCGTTCTGCCAAAAGCACCATTTGCATGCATATCGTGTGGTTTTGCAGAAAAGTGCGTCCGCGTCTACCAAAAGATGCATGTGCATGCTTAAAACGCGTTTTAGCACAAATCCATGTGCCGGTGCTAAAAAGAGCAGCATCGGCATGCTTTTCACGTCGTTTGGTAGAAATCGACGTGCGCGTTCTGCCAAAAGCACCATTTGCATGCATATCGTGCGGTTTTGCAGAAAACTGCGTCCGCGTCTACCAAAAGATGCATGTGCATGCTTAAAACGCGTTTTTGGCACAAATCCATGTGCGGGTGCTAAAAAGAGCAGCATCGGCATGCTTTTCACGTCGTTTGGTAGAAATCCACGTGCGCGTTCTGCCAAAAGCACCATTTGCATGCATATCGTGTGGTTTTGCAGAAAAGTGCGTCCACGTCTACCAGAAGATGCATGTGCATGCTTAAAACGCGTTTTGGCACAAATCCATGTGCGGGTGCTAAAAAGAGCAGCATCGGGATGCTTTTCACGTCGTTTGGTAGAAATCCACGTGCGCGTTCTGCCAAAAGCACCATTTGCATGCATATCGTGCGGTTTTGCAGAAAACTGCGTCCGCGTCTACCAAAAGATGCATGTGCATGCTTAAAACGCGTTTTGGCACAAATCCATGTGCCGGTGCTAAAAAGAGCAGCATCGGCATGCTTTTCACGTCGTTTGATAGAAATCCACGTGCGCGTTCTGCCAAAAGCACCATTTGCATGCATATCGTGTGGTTTGCAGAAAACTGCGTCCGCGTCTACCAAAAGATGCATGTGCATGCTTAAAACGCGTTTTAGCACAAATCCATGTGCCGGTGCTAAAAAGAGCAGCATCGGGAGGCTTTTCACGTCGTTTGGTAGAAATCCACGTGCGCGTTCTGCCAAAAGCACCATTTGCATGCATATCGTGTGGTTTTGCAGAAAACTGCGTCCGCGTCTACCAAAAGATGCATGTGCATGCTTAACACGCGTTTTGGCACAAATCCATGTGCGGGTGCTAAAAAGAGCAGCATCGGCAGGCTTTTCACGTCGTTTGGTAGAAATCCACGTGCGCGTTCTGCCAAAAGCACCATTTGCGTGCATATCGTGTGGTTTTGCAGAAAAGTGGGTCCACGTCTACCAAAAGATGCATGTGCATGCTTAAAACGCGTTTTGGCACAAATCCATGTGCGGGTGCTAAAAAGAGCAGCATCGGCATGCTTTTCACGTCGTTTGGTAGAAATCCACGTGCGCGTTCTTCCAAAAGCACCATTTGCATGCATATCGTGCGGTTTTGCAGAAAACTGCGTCCGCGTCTACCAAAAGATGCATGCGCATGCTTAAAACGCGTTTTGGCACAAATCCATGTGCCGGTGCTAAAAAGAGCAGCATCGGCATGCTTTTCACGTCGTTTGGTAGAAATCCACGCGCGCGTTCTGCCAAAAGCACCATTTGCGTGCATATCGTGTGGTTTTGCAGAAAACTGCGTCCGCGTCTACCAAAAGATGCATGTGCATGCTTAAAACGCGTTTTGGCACAAATCCATGTGAGGGTGCTAAAAAGATCAGCATCGGCATGCTTTTCACGTCGTTTGGTAGAAATCCACGTGCGCGTTCTGCCAAAAGCGCTATTTGCATGCATATCGTGTGGTTTTGCAGAAAACTGCATCCGCGTCTACCAAAAGATGCATGTGCATGCTTAAAACGCGTTTTAGCACAAATCCATGTGCCGGTGCTAAAAAGAGCAGCATCGGCATGCTTTTCACGTCGTTTGGTAGAAATCCACGTGCGCGTTCTGCCAAAAGCGCCATTTGCATGCATATCGTGTGGTTTTGCAGAAAACTGCGTCCGCGTCTACCAAAAGATGCATGTGCATGCTTAAAACGCGTTTTAGCACAAATCCATGTGCCGGTGCTAAAAAGAGCAGCATCGGCATGCTTTTCACGTCGTTTGGTAGAAATCCACGTGCGCGTTCTGCCAAAAGCACCATTTGCATGCAAATCGTGCGGTTTTGCAGAAAACTGCGTCCGCGTCTACCAAAAGATGCATGTGCATGCTTAAAACGCGTTTTGGCACAAATCCATGTGCCGGTGCTAAAAAGAGCAGCATCGGCATGCTTTTCACGTCGTTTGATAGAAATCCACGTGCGCGTTCTGCCAAAAGCACCATTTGCATGCATATCGTGTGGTTTTGCAGAAAAGTGCGTCCGCGTCTACCAAAAGATGCATGTGCATGCTTAAAACGCGTTTTAGCACAAATCCATGTGCCGGTGCTAAAAAGAGCAGCATCGGCAGGCTTTTCACGTCGTTTGGTAGAAATCCACGTGCGCGTTCTGCCAAAAGCACCATTTGCATGCATATCGTGTGGTTTTGCAGAAAACTGCGTCCGCGTCTACCAAAAGATGCATGTGCATGCTTAACACGCGTTTTGGCACAAATCCATGTGCGGGTGCTAAAAAGAGCAGCATCGGCATGCTTTTCACGTCGTTTGGTAGAAATCCACGCGCGCGTTCTGCCAAAAGCACCATTTGCATGCATATCGTGTGGTTTTGCAGAAAACTGCGTCCGCGTCTACCAAAAGATGCATGTGCATGCTTAAAACGCGTTTTGGCACAAATCCATGTGAGGGTGCTAAAAAGATCAGCATCGGCATGCTTTTCACCTCGTTTGGTAGAAATCCACGTGCGCGTTCTGCCAAAAGCGCCATTTGCATGCATATCGTGTGGTTTTGCAGAAAACCGCGTCCGCGTCTACCAAAAGATGCATGTGCATGCTTAAAACGCGTTTTGGCACAAATCCATGTGCGGGTGCTAAAAAGAGCAGCATCGGCATGCTTTTCACGTCGTTTGGTAGAAATCCACGCGCGCGTTCTGCCAAAAGCACCATTTGCATGCATATCGTGTGGTTTTGCAGAAAAGTGCGTCCGCGTCTACCAAAAGATGCATGTGCATGCTTAAAACGCGTTTTGGCACAAATCCATGTGCCGGTGCTAAAAAGAGCAGCATCGGCATGCTTTTGACGTCGTTTGGTAGAAATCCACGTGCGCGTTCTGCCAAAAGCACCATTTGCATGCATATCGTGTGGTTTTGCAGAAAAGTGCGTCCGCGTCTACCAAAAGATGCATGTGCATGCTTAAAACGCGTTTTAGCACAAATCCATGTGCCGGTGCTAAAAAGAGCAGCATCGGCATGCTTTTCACGTCGTTTGGTAGAAATCCACGTGCGCGTTCTGCCAAAAGCACCATTTGCATGCATATCGTGCGGTTTTGCAGAAAACTGCGTCCGCGTCTGCCAAAAGATGCATGTGCATGCTTAAAAACGCGTTTTGGCACAAATCCATGTGCCGGTGCTAAAAAGAGCAGCATCGGCATGCTTTTCACGTCGTTTGGTAGAAATCCACGTGCGCGTTCTGCCAAAAGCACCATTTGCATGCATATCGTGTGGTTTTGCCGAAAACTGCGTCCGCGTCTACCAAAAGATGCATGTGCATGCTTAACACGCGTTTTGGCACAAATCCATGTGCGGGTGCTAAAAAGAGCAGCATCGGCATGCTTTTCACGTCGTTTGGTAGAAATCCACGCGCGCGTTCTGCCAAAAGCACCATTTGCATGCATATCGCGTGGTTTTGCAGAAAACTGCGTCCGCGTCTACCAAAAGATGCATGTGCATGCTTAAAACGCGTTTTGGCACAAATCCATGTGAGGGTGCTAAAAAGATCAGCATCGGCATGCTTTTCACCTCGTTTGGTAGAAATCCACGTGCGCGTTCTGCCAAAAGCGCCATTTGCATGCATATCGTGTGGTTTTGCAGAAAACCGCGTCCGCGTCTACCAAAAGATGCATGTGCATGCTTAAAACGCGTTTTGGCACAAATCCATGTGCGGGTGCTAAAAAGAGCAGCATCGGCATGCTTTTCACGTCGTTTGGTAGAAATCCACGTGCGCGTTCTTCCAAAAGCACCATTTGCATGCATATCGTGCGGTTTTGCAGAAAACTGCGTCCGCGTCTACCAAAAGATGCATGCGCATGCTTAAAACGCGTTTTGGCACAAATCCATGTGCCGGTGCTAAAAAGAGCAGCATCGGCATGCTTTTCACGTCGTTTGGTAGAAATCCACGCGCGCGTTCTGCCAAAAGCACCATTTGCGTGCATATCGTGTGGTTTTGCAGAAAACTGCGTCCGCGTCTACCAAAAGATGCATGTGCATGCTTAAAACGCGTTTTGGCACAAATCCATGTGAGGGTGCTAAAAAGATCAGCATCGGCATGCTTTTCACGTCGTTTGGTAGAAATCCACGTGCGCGTTCTGCCAAAAGCGCTATTTGCATGCATATCGTGTGGTTTTGCAGAAAACTGCATCCGCGGTCTACCAAAAGATGCATGTGCATGCTTAAAACGCGTTTTAGCACAAATCCATGTGCCGGTGCTAAAAAGAGCAGCATCGGCATGCTTTTCACGTCGTTTGGTAGAAATCCACGTGCGCGTTCTGCCAAAAGCGCCATTTGCATGCATATCGTGTGGTTTTGCAGAAAACTGCGTCCGCGTCTACCAAAAGATGCATGTGCATGCTTAAAACGCGTTTTAGCACAAATCCATGTGCCGGTGCTAAAAAGAGCAGCATCGGCATGCTTTTCACGTCGTTTGGTAGAAATCCACGTGCGCGTTCTGCCAAAAGCACCATTTGCATGCATATCGTGCGGTTTTGCAGAAAACTGCGTCCGCGTCTACCAAAAGATGCATGTGCATGCTTAACACGCGTTTTGCACAAATCCATGTGCGGGTGCTAAAAAGAGCAGCATCGGCATGCTTTTCACGTCGTTTGGTAGAAATCCACGCGCGCGTTCTGCCAAAAGCACCATTTGCATGCATATCGTGTGGTTTTGCAGAAAACTGCGTCCGCGTCTACCAAAAGATGCATGTGCATGCTTAAAACGCGTTTGGCACAAATCCATGTGAGGGTGCTAAAAAGATCAGCATCGGCATGCTTTTCACCTCGTTTGGTAGAAATCCACGTGCGCGTTCTGCCAAAAGCGCCATTTGGATGCATATCGTGTGGTTTTGCAGAAAACCGCGTCCGCGTCTACCAAAAGATGCATGTGCATGCTTAAACGCGTTTTGGCACAAATCCATGTGCGGGTGCTAAAAAGAGCAGCATCGGCATGCTTTTCACGTCGTTTGGTAAAAATCCACGCGCGCGTTCTGCCAAAAGCACCATTTGCATGCATATCGTGTGGTTTTGCAGAAAAGTGCGTCCGCGTCTACCAAAAGATGCATGTGCATGCTTAAAACGCCTTTTGGCACAAATCCATGTGCCGGTGCTAAAAGAGCAGCATCGGCATGCTTTTGACGTCGTTTGGTAGAAATCCACGTGCGCGTTCTGCCAAAAGCACCATTTGCATGCATATCGTGTGGTTTTGCAGAAAAGTGCGTCCGCGTCTACCAAAAGATGCATGTGCATGCTTAAAACGCGTTTTAGCACAAATCCATGTGCCGGTGCTAAAAAGAGCAGCATCGGCATGCTTTTCACGTCGTTTGGTAGAAATCCACGTGCGCGTTCTGCCAAAAGCACCATTTGCATGCATATCGTGCGGTTTTGCAGAAAACTGCGTCCGCGTCTACCAAAAGATGCATGTGCATGCTTAAAACGCGTTTTGGCACAAATCCATGTGCGGGTGCTAAAAAGAGCAGCATCGGCATGCTTTTCACGTCGTTTGGTAGAAATCCACGTGCGCGTTCTGCCAAAAGCACCATTTGCATGCATATCGTGTGGTTTTTGCAGAAAACTGCGTCCGCGTCTACCAAAAGATGCATGTGCATGCTTAAAACGCGTTTTGGCACAATCCATGTGCCGGTGCTAAAAAGAGCAGCATCGGCATGCTTTTCACGTCGTTTGATAGAAATCCACGTGCGCGTTCTGCCAAAAGCACCATTTGCATGCATATCGTGTGGTTTTGCAGAAAACTGCGTCCGCGTCTACCAAAAGATGCATGTGCATGCTTAAAACGCGTTTTAGCACAAATCCATGTGCCGGTGCTAAAAAGAGCAGCATCGGGAGGCTTTTCACGTCGTTTGGTAGAAATCCACCTGCGCGTTCTGCCAAAAGCACCATTTGCATGCATATCGTGTGGTTTTGCAGAAAACTGCGTCCGCGTCTACCAAAAGATGCATGTGCATGCTTAACACGCGTTTTGGCACAAATCCATGTGCGGGTGCTAAAAAGAGCAGCATCGGCAGGCTTTTCACGTCGTTTGGTAGAAATCCACGTGCGCGTTCTGCCAAAAGCACCATTTGCATGCATATCGTGTGGTTTTGCAGAAAACTGCGTCCGCGTCTACCAAAAGATGCATGTGCATGCTTAAAACGCGTTTTGGCACAAATCCATGTGCGGGTGCTAAAAAGAGCAGCATCGGCATGCTTTTCACGTCGTTTGGTAGAAATCCACGTGCGCGTTCTGCCAAAAGCACGATTTGCATGCATGTCGTGTGGTTTTGCAGAAAACTGCGTCCGCGTCTACCAAAAGATGCATGTGCATGCTTAAAACGCGTTTTGGCACAAATCCATGTGCGGGTGCTAAAAAGAGCAGCATCGGCATGCTTTTCACGTCGTTTGGTAGAAATCCACGTGCGCGTTCTGCCAAAAGCACCATTTGCATGCATATCGTGTGGTTTTGCAGAAAACTGCGTCCGCGTCTACCAAAAGATGCATGTGCATGCTTAACACGCGTTTTGGCACAAATCCATGTGCCGGTGCTAAAAAGAGCAGCATCGGCAGGCTTTTCACGTCGTTTGGTAGAAATCCACGTGCGCGTTCTGCCAAAAGCACCATTTGCATGCATATCGTGTGGTTTTGCAGAAAACTGCGTCCGCGTCTACCAAAAGATGCATGTGCATGCTTAACACGCGTTTTGGCACAAATCCATGTGCGGGTGCTAAAAAGAGCAGCATCGGTATGCTTTTCACGTCGTTTGGTAGAAATCCACGCGCGCGTTCTGCCAAAAGCACCATTTGCGTGCATATCGTGTGGTTTTGCAGAAAACTGCGTCCGCGTCTACCAAAAGATGCATGTGCATGCTTAAAACGCGTTTTAGCACAAATCCATGTGCCGGTGCTAAAAAGAGCAGCATCGGCAGGCTTTTCACGTCGTTTGGTAGAAATCCACGTGCGCGTTCTGCCAAAAGCACCATTTGCATGCATATCGTGTGGTTTTGCAGAAAACTGCGTCCGCGTCTACCAAAAGATGCATGTGCATGCTTAACACGCGTTTTGGCACAAATCCATGTGCGGGTGCTAAAAAGAGCAGCATCGGCATGCTTTTCACGTCGTTTGGTAGAAATCCACGCGCGCGTTCTGCCAAAAGCACCATTTGCATGCATATCGTGTGGTTTTGCAGAAAACTGCGTCCGCGTCTACCAAAAGATGCATGTGCATGCTTAAAACGCGTTTTGGCACAAATCCATGTGAGGGTGCTAAAAAGATCAGCATCGCCATGCTTTTCACCTCGTTTGGTAGAAATCCACGCGCGTTCTGCCAAAAGCGCCATTTGCATGCATATCGTGTGGTTTTGCAGAAAACTGCGTCCGCGTCTACCAAAAGATGCATGTGCATGCTTAAAACGCGTTTTGGCACAAATCCATGTGCGGGTGCTAAAAAGAGCAGCATCGGCATGCTTTTCACGTCGTTTGGTAGAAATCCACGCGCGCGTTCTGCCAAAAGCACCATTTGCATGCATATCGTGTGGTTTTGCAGAAAAGTGCGTCCGCGTCTACCAAAAGATGCATGTGCATGCTTAAAACGCGTTTTGGCACAAATCCATGTGTGGGTGCTAAAAAGAGCAGCATCGGCATGCTTTTCACGTCGTTTGGTAGAAATCCACGTGCGCGTTCTGCCAAAAGCACCATTTGCATGCATATCGTGCGGTTTTGCAGAAAACTGCGTCCGCGTCTACCAAAAGATGCATGTGCATGCTTAAAACGCGTTTTGGCACAAATCCACGTGCCGGTGCTAAAAAGAGCAGCATCGGCATGCTTTTGACGTCGTTTGGTAGAAATCCACGTGCGCGTTCTGCCAAAAGCACCATTTGCATGCATATCGTGTGGTTTTGCAGAAAAGTGCGTCCGCGTCTACCAAAAGATGCATGTGCATGCTTAAAACGCGTTTTAGCACAAATCCATGTGCCGGTGCTAAAAAGAGCAGCATCGGCATGCTTTTCACGTCGTTTGGTAGAAATCGACGTGCGCGTTCTGCCAAAAGCACCATTTGCATGCATATCGTGCGGTTTTGCAGAAAACTGCGTCCGCGTCTACCAAAAGATGCATGTGCATGCTTAAAACGCGTTTTGGCACAAATCCATGTGCGGGTGCTAAAAAGAGCAGCATCGGCATGCTTTTCACGTCGTTTGGTAGAAATCCACGTGCGCGTTCTGCCAAAAGCACCATTTGCATGCATATCGTGTGGTTTTGCAGAAAAGTGCGTCCACGTCTACCAGAAGATGCATGTGCATGCTTAAAACGCGTTTTGGCACAAATCCATGTGCGGGTGCTAAAAAGAGCAGCATCGGGATGCTTTTCACGTCGTTTGGTAGAAATCCACGTGCGCGTTCTGCCAAAAGCACCATTTGCATGCATATCGTGCGGTTTTGCAGAAAACTGCGTCCGCGTCTACCAAAAGATGCATGTGCATGCTTAAAACGCGTTTTGGCACAAATCCATGTGCCGGTGCTAAAAAGAGCAGCATCGGCATGCTTTTCACGTCGTTTGATAGAAATCCACGTGCGCGTTCTGCCAAAAGCACCATTTGCATGCATATCGTGTGGTTTTGCAGAAAACTGCGTCCGCGTCTACCAAAAGATGCATGTGCATGCTTAAAACGCGTTTTAGCACAAATCCATGTGCCGGTGCTAAAAAGAGCAGCATCGGGAGGCTTTTCACGTCGTTTGGTAGAAATCCACGTGCGCGTTCTGCCAAAAGCACCATTTGCATGCATATCGTGTGGTTTTGCAGAAAACTGCGTCCGCGTCTACCAAAAGATGCATGTGCATGCTTAACACGCGTTTTGGCACAAATCCATGTGCGGGTGCTAAAAAGAGCAGCATCGGCAGGCTTTTCACGTCGTTTGGTAGAAATCCACGTGCGCGTTCTGCCAAAAGCTCCATTTGCATGCATATCGTGTGGTTTTGCAGAAAAGTGGGTCCACGTCTACCAAAAGATGCATGTGCATGCTTAAAACGCGTTTGGCACAAATCCATGTGCGGGTGCTAAAAAGAGCAGCATCGGCATGCTTTTCACGTCGTTTGGTAGAAATCCACGTGCGCGTTCTTCCAAAAGCACCATTTGCATGCATATCGTGCGGTTTTGCAGAAAACTGCGTCCGCGTCTACCAAAAGATGCATGCGCATGCTTAAAACGCGTTTTGGCACAAATCCATGTGCCGGTGCTAAAAAGAGCAGCATCGGCATGCTTTTCACGTCGTTTGGTAGAAATCCACGCGCGCGTTCTGCCAAAAGCACCATTTGCGTGCATATCGTGTGGTTTTGCAGAAAACTGCGTCCGCGTCTACCAAAAGATGCATGTGCATGCTTAAAACGCGTTTTGGCACAAATCCATGTGAGGGTGCTAAAAAGATCAGCATCGGCATGCTTTTCACGTCGTTTGGTAGAAATCCACGTGCGCGTTCTGCCAAAAGCGCTATTTGCATGCATATCGTGTGGTTTTGCAGAAAACTGCATCCGCGTCTACCAAAAGATGCATGTGCATGCTTAAAACGCGTTTTAGCACAAATCCATGTGCCGGTGCTAAAAAGAGCAGCATCGGCATGCTTTTCACGTCGTTTGGTAGAAATCCACGTGCGCGTTCTGCCAAAAGCGCCATTTGCATGCATATCGTGTGGTTTTGCAGAAAACTGCGTCCGCGTCTACCAAAAGATGCATGTGCATGCTTAAAACGCGTTTTAGCACAAATCCATGTGCCGGTGCTAAAAAGAGCAGCATCGGCATGCTTTTCACGTCGTTTGGTAGAAATCCACGTGCGCGTTCTGCCAAAAGCACCATTTGCATGCAAATCGTGCGGTTTTGCAGAAAACTGCGTCCGCGTCTACCAAAAGATGCATGTGCATGCTTAAAACGCGTTTTGGCACAAATCCATGTGCCGGTGCTAAAAAGAGCAGCATCGGCATGCTTTTCACGTCGTTTGATAGAAATCCACGTGCGCGTTCTGCCAAAAGCACCATTTGCATGCATATCGTGTGGTTTTGCAGAAAAGTGCGTCCGCGTCTACCAAAAGATGCATGTGCATGCTTAAAACGCGTTTTAGCACAAATCCATGTGCCGGTGCTAAAAAGAGCAGCATCGGCAGGCTTTTCACGTCGTTTGGTAGAAATCCACGTGCGCGTTCTGCCAAAAGCACCATTTGCATGCATATCGTGTGGTTTTGCAGAAAACTGCGTCCGCGTCTACCAAAAGATGCATGTGCATGCTTAACACGCGTTTTGGCACAAATCCATGTGCGGGTGCTAAAAAGAGCAGCATCGGCATGCTTTTCACGTCGTTTGGTAGAAATCCACGCGCGCGTTCTGCCAAAAGCACCATTTGCATGCATATCGTGTGGTTTTGCAGAAAACTGCGTCCGCGTCTACCAAAAGATGCATGTGCATGCTTAAAACGCGTTTTGGCACAAATCCATGTGAGGGTGCTAAAAAGATCAGCATCGGCATGCTTTTCACCTCGTTTGGTAGAAATCCACGTGCGCGTTCTGCCAAAAGCGCCATTTGCATGCATATCGTGTGGTTTTGCAGAAAACCGCGTCCGCGTCTACCAAAAGATGCATGTGCATGCTTAAAACGCGTTTTGGCACAAATCCATGTGCGGGTGCTAAAAAGAGCAGCATCGGCATGCTTTTCACGTCGTTTGTAGAAATCCACGCGCGCGTTCTGCCAAAAGCACCATTTGCATGCATATCGTGTGGTTTTGCAGAAAAGTGCGTCCGCGTCTACCAAAAGATGCATGTGCATGCTTAAAACGCGTTTTGGCACAAATCCATGTGCCGGTGCTAAAAAGAGCAGCATCGGCATGCTTTTGACGTCGTTTGGTAGAAATCCACGTGCGCGTTCTGCCAAAAGCACCATTTGCATGCATATCGTGTGGTTTTGCAGAAAAGTGCGTCCGCGTCTACCAAAAGATGCATGTGCATGCTTAAAACGCGTTTTAGCACAAATCCATGTGCCGGTGCTAAAAAGAGCAGCATCGGCATGCTTTTCACGTCGTTTGGTAGAAATCCACGTGCGCGTTCTGCCAAAAGCGCCATTTGCATGCATATCGTGTGGTTTTGCAGAAAACTGCGTCCGCGTCTACCAAAAGATGCATGTGCATGCTTAAAACGCGTTTTAGCACAAATCCATGTGCCGGTGCTAAAAAGAGCAGCATCGGCATGCTTTTCACGTCGTTTGGTAGAAATCCACGTGCGCGTTCTGCCAAAAGCACCATTTGCATGCATATCGTGCGGTTTTGCAGAAAACTGCGTCCGCGTCTACCAAAAGATGCATGTGCATGCTTAACACGCGTTTTGGCACAAATCCATGTGCGGGTGCTAAAAAGAGCAGCATCGGCATGCTTTTCACGTCGTTTGGTAGAAATCCACGCGCGCGTTCTGCCAAAAGCACCATTTGCATGCATATCGTGTGGTTTTGCAGAAAACTGCGTCCGCGTCTACCAAAAGATGCATGTGCATGCTTAAAACGCGTTTTGGCACAAATCCATGTGAGGGTGCTAAAAAGATCAGCATCGGCATGCTTTTCACCTCGTTTGGTAGAAATCCACGTGCGCGTTCTGCCAAAAGCGCCATTTGGATGCATATCGTGTGGTTTTGCAGAAAACCGCGTCCGCGTCTACCAAAAGATGCATGTGCATGCTTAAAACGCGTTTTGGCACAAATCCATGTGCGGGTGCTAAAAAGAGCAGCATCGGCATGCTTTTCACGTCGTTTGGTAAAAATCCACGCGCGCGTTCTGCCAAAAGCACCATTTGCATGCATATCGTGTGGTTTTGCAGAAAAGTGCGTCCGCGTCTACCAAAAGATGCATGTGCATGCTTAAAACGCCTTTTGGCACAAATCCATGTGCCGGTGCTAAAAAGAGCAGCATCGGCATGCTTTTGACGTCGTTTGGTAGAAATCCACGTGCGCGTTCTGCCAAAAGCACCATTTGCATGCATATCGTGTGGTTTTGCAGAAAAGTGCGTCCGCGTCTACCAAAAGATGCATGTGCATGCTTAAAACGCGTTTTAGCACAAATCCATGTGCCGGTGCTAAAAAGAGCAGCATCGGCATGCTTTTCACGTCGTTTGGTAGAAATCCACGTGCGCGTTCTGCCAAAAGCACCATTTGCATGCATATCGTGCGGTTTTGCAGAAAACTGCGTCCGCGTCAACCAAAAGATGCATGTGCATGCTTAAAACGCGTTTTGGCACAAATCCATGTGCGGGTGCTAAAAAGAGCAGCATCGGCATGCTTTTCACGTCGTTTGGTAGAAATCCACGTGCGCGTTCTGCCAAAAGCACCATTTGCATGCATATCGTGCGGTTTTGCAGAAAACTGCGTCCGCGTCTACCAAAAGATGCATGTGCATGCTTAAAACGCGTTTTGGCACAAATCCATGTGCCGGTGCTAAAAAGAGCAGCATCGGCATGCTTTTCACGTCGTTTGGTAGAAATCCACGTGCGCGTTCTGCCAAAAGCACCATTTGCATGCATATCGTGTGGTTTTGCCGAAAACTGCGTCCGCGTCTACCAAAAGATGCATGTGCATGCTTAACACGCGTTTTGGCACAAATCCATGTGCGGGTGCTAAAAAGAGCAGCATCGGCATGCTTTTCACGTCGTTTGGTAGAAATCCACGCGCGCGTTCTGCCAAAAGCACCATTTGCATGCATATCGCGTGGTTTTGCAGAAAACTGCGTCCGCGTCTACCAAAAGATGCATGTGCATGCTTAAAACGCGTTTTGGCACAAATCCATGTGAGGGTGCTAAAAAGATCAGCATCGGCATGCTTTTCACCTCGTTTGGTAGAAATCCACGTGCGCGTTCTGCCAAAAGCGCCATTTGCATGCATATCGTGTGGTTTTGCAGAAAACTGCGTCCGCGTCTACCAAAAGATGCATGCGCATGCTTAAAACGCGTTTTGGCACAAATCCATGTGCCGGTGCTAAAAAGAGCAGCATCGGCATGCTTTTCACGTCGTTTGGTAGAAATCCACGCGCGCGTTCTGCCAAAAGCACCATTTGCGTGCATATCGTGTGGTTTTGCAGAAAACTGCGTCCGCGTCTACCAAAAGATGCATGTGCATGCTTAAAACGCGTTTTGGCACAAATCCATGTGAGGGTGCTAAAAAGATCAGCATCGGCATGCTTTTCACGTCGTTTGGTAGAAATCCACGTGCGCGTTCTGCCAAAAGCGCTATTTGCATGCATATCGTGTGGTTTTGCAGAAAACTGCATCCGCGTCTACCAAAAGATGCATGTGCATGCTTAAAACGCGTTTTAGCACAAATCCATGTGCCGGTGCTAAAAAGAGCAGCATCGGCATGCTTTTCACGTCGTTTGGTAGAAATCCACGTGCGCGTTCTGCCAAAAGCGCCATTTGCATGCATATCGTGTGGTTTTGCAGAAAACTGCGTCCGCGTCTACCAAAAGATGCATGTGCATGCTTAAAACGCGTTTTAGCACAAATCCATGTGCCGGTGCTAAAAAGAGCAGCATCGGCATGCTTTTCACGTCGTTTGGTAGAAATCCACGTGCGCGTTCTGCCAAAAGCACCATTTGCATGCATATCGTGCGGTTTTGCAGAAAACTGCGTCCGCGTCTACCAAAAGATGCATGTGCATGCTTAACACGCGTTTTGGCACAAATCCATGTGCGGGTGCTAAAAAGAGCAGCATCGGCATGCTTTTCACGTCGTTTGGTAGAAATCCACGCGCGCGTTCTGCCAAAAGCACCATTTGCATGCATATCGTGTGGTTTTGCAGAAAACTGCGTCCGCGTCTACCAAAAGATGCATGTGCATGCTTAAAACGCGTTTTGGCACAAATCCATGTGAGGGTGCTAAAAAGATCAGCATCGGCATGCTTTTCACCTCGTTTGGTAGAAATCCACGTGCGCGTTCTGCCAAAAGCGCCATTTGGATGCATATCGTGTGGTTTTGCAGAAAACCGCGTCCGCGTCTACCAAAAGATGCATGTGCATGCTTAAAACGCGTTTTGGCACAAATCCATGTGCGGGTGCTAAAAAGAGCAGCATCGGCATGCTTTTCACGTCGTTTGGTAAAAATCCACGCGCGCGTTCTGCCAAAAGCACCATTTGCATGCATATCGTGTGGTTTTGCAGAAAAGTGCGTCCGCGTCTACCAAAAGATGCATGTGCATGCTTAAAACGCCTTTTGGCACAAATCCATGTGCCGGTGCTAAAAAGAGCAGCATCGGCATGCTTTTGACGTCGTTTGGTAGAAATCCACGTGCGCGTTCTGCCAAAAGCACCATTTGCATGCATATCGTGTGGTTTTGCAGAAAAGTGCGTCCGCGTCTACCAAAAGATGCATGTGCATGCTTAAAACGCGTTTTAGCACAAATCCATGTGCCGGTGCTAAAAAGAGCAGCATCGGCATGCTTTTCACGTCGTTTGGTAGAAATCCACGTGCGCGTTCTGCCAAAAGCACCATTTGCATGCATATCGTGCGGTTTTGCAGAAAACTGCGTCCGCGTCAACCAAAAGATGCATGTGCATGCTTAAAACGCGTTTTGGCACAAATCCATGTGCGGGTGCTAAAAAGAGCAGCATCGGCATGCTTTTCACGTCGTTTGGTAGAAATCCACGTGCGCGTTCTGCCAAAAGCACCATTTGCATGCATATCGTGTGGTTTTGCAGAAAAGTGCGTCCACGTCTACCAAAAGATGCATGTGCATGCTTAAAACGCGTTTTGGCACAAATCCATGTGCGGGTGCTAAAAAGAGCAGCATCGGCATGCTTTTCACGTCGTTTGGTAGAAATCCACGTGCGCGTTCTGCCAAAAGCACCATTTGCATGCATATCGTGCGGTTTTGCAGAAAACTGCGTCCGCGTCTACCAAAAGATGCATGTGCATGCTTAAAACGCGTTTTGGCACAAATCCATGTGCCGGTGCTAAAAAGAGCAGCATCGGCATGCTTTTCACGTCGTTTGATAGAAATCCACGTGCGCGTTCTGCCAAAAGCACCATTTGCATGCATATCGTGTGGTTTTGCAGAAAACTGCGTCCGCGTCTACCAAAAGATGCATGTGCATGCTTAAAACGCGTTTTAGCACAAATCCATGTGCCGGTGCTAAAAAGAGCAGCATCGGGAGGCTTTTCACGTCGTTTGGTAGAAATCCACGTGCGCGTTCTGCCAAAAGCACCATTTGCATGCATATCGTGTGGTTTTGCAGAAAACTGCGTCCGCGTCTACCAAAAGATGCATGTGCATGCTTAACACGCGTTTTGGCACAAATCCATGTGCGGGTGCTAAAAAGAGCAGCATCGGCATGCTTTTCACGTCGTTTGGTAGAAATCCACGCGCGCGTTCTGCCAAAAGCACCATTTGCATGCATATCGTGTGGTTTTGCAGAAAACTGCGTCCGCGTCTACCAAAAGATGCATGTGCATGCTTAAAACGCGTTTTGGCACAAATCCATGTGAGGGTGCTAAAAAGATCAGCATCGGCATGCTTTTCACCTCGTTTGGTAGAAATCCACGTGCGCGTTCTGCCAAAAGCGCCATTTGCATGCATATCGTGTGGTTTTGCAGAAAACCGCGTCCGCGTCTACCAAAAGATGCATGTGCATGCTTAAAACGCGTTTTGGCACAAATCCATGTGCGGGTGCTAAAAAGAGCAGCATCGGCATGCTTTTCACGTCGTTTGGTAGAAATCCACGTGCGCGTTCTGCCAAAAGCACCATTTGCATGCATATCGTGTGGTTTTGCAGAAAAGTGCGTCCGCGTCTACCAAAAGATGCATGTGCATGCTTAAAACGCGTTTTGGCACAAATCCATGTGCCGGTGCTAAAAAGAGCAGCATCGGTATGCTTTTGACGTCGTTTGGTAGAAATCCACGTGCGCGTTCTGCCAAAAGCACCATTTGCATGCATATCGTGTGGTTTTGCAGAAAAGTGCGTCCGCGTCTACCAAAAGATGCATGTGCATGCTTAAAACGCGTTTTAGCACAAATCCATGTGCCGGTGCTAAAAAGAGCAGCATCGGCATGCTTTTCACGTCGTTTGGTAGAAATCCACGTGCGCGTTCTGCCAAAAGCACCATTTGCATGCATATCGTGCGGTTTTGCAGAAAACTGCGTCCGCGTCTACCAAAAGATGCATGTGCATGCTTAAAACGCGTTTTGGCACAAATCCATGTGCGGGTGCTAAAAAGAGCAGCATCGGCATGCTTTTCACGTCGTTTGGTAGAAATCCACGTGCGCGTTCTGCCAAAAGCACCATTTGCATGCATATCGTGCGGTTTTGCAGAAAACTGCGTCCGCGTCTACCAAAAGATGCATGTGCATGCTTAAAACGCGTTTTGGCACAAATCCATGTGCCGGTGCTAAAAAGAGCAGCATCGGCATGCTTTTCACGTCGTTTGATAGAAATCCACGTGCGCGTTCTGCCAAAAGCACCATTTGCATACATATCGTGTGGTTTTGCAGAAAACTGCGTCCGCGTCTACCAAAAGATGCATGTGCATGCTTAAAACGCGTTTTAGCACAAATCCATGTGCCGGTGCTAAAAAGAGCAGCATCGGGAGGCTTTTCACGTCGTTTGGTAGAAATCAACGTGCGCGTTCTGCCAAAAGCACCATTTGCATGCATATCGTGTGGTTTTGCAGAAAACTGCGTCCGCGTCTACCAAAAGATGCATGTACATGCTTAACACGCGTTTTGGCACAAATCCATGTGCGGGTGCTAAAAAGAGCAGCATCGGCAGGCTTTTCACGTCGTTTGGTAGAACTCCACGTGCGCGTTCTGCCAAAAGCTCCATTTGCATGCATATCGTGTGGTTTTGCAGAAAAGTGCGTCCACGTCTACCAAAAGATGCATGTGCATGCTTAAAACGCGTTTTGGCACAAATCCATGTGCGGGTGCTAAAAAGAGCAGCATCGGCATGCTTTTCACGTCGTTTGGTAGAAATCCACGTGCGCGTTCTTCCAAAAGCACCATTTGCATGCATATCGTGCGGTTTTGCAGAAAACTGCGTCCGCGTCTACCAAAAGATGCATGCGCATGCTTAAAACGCGTTTTGGCACAAATCCATGTGCCGGTGCTAAAAAGAGCAGCATCGGCATGCTTTTCACGTCGTTTGGTAGAAATCCACGTGCGCGTTCTGCCAAAAGCACCATTTGCATGCATATCGTGCGGTTTTGCAGAAAACTGCGTCCGCGTCCACCAAAAGATGCATGTGCATGCTTAAAACGCGTTTTGGCACAAATCCATGTGCCGGTGCTAAAAAGAGCAGCATCGGCATGCTTTTCACGTCGTTTGATAGAAATCCACGTGCGCGTTCTGCCAAAAGCACCATTTGCATGCATATCGTGTGGTTTTGCAGAAAAGTGCGTCCGCGTCTACCAAAAGATGCATGTGCATGCTTAAAACGCGTTTTAGCACAAATCCATGTGCCGGTGCTAAAAAGAGCAGCATCGGCAGGCTTTTCACGTCGTTTGGTAGAAATCCACGTGCGCGTTCTGCCAAAAGCACCATTTGCATGCATATCGTGTGGTTTTGCAGAAAACTGCGTCCGCGTCTACCAAAAGATGCATGTGCATGCTTAACACGCGCTTTGGCACAAATCCATGTGCGGGTGCTAAAAAGAGCAGCATCGGCATGCTTTTCACGTCGTTTGGTAGAAATCCACGCGCGCGTTCTGCCAAAAGCACCATTTGCATGCATATCGTGTGGTTTTGCAGAAAACTGCGTCCGCGTCTACCAAAAGATGCATGTGCATGCTTAAAACGCGTTTTGGCACAAATCCATGTGCGGGTGCTAAAAAGAGCAGCATCGGCATGCTTTTCACGTCGTTTGGTAGAAATCCACGTGCGCGTTCTGCCAAAAGCACCATTTGCATGCATATCGTGCGGTTTTGAAGAAAACTGCGTCCGCATCTACCAAAAGATGCATGTGCATGTTTTAAACGCGTTTTGGCACAAATCCATGTGCGGGTGCTAAAGAGATCAGCATCGGCATGCTTTTCACGTCGTTTGGTAGAAATCCACGTGCGCGTTCTGCCAAAAGCGCCATTTGCATGCATATCGTGTGGTTTTGCAGAAAACTGCGTCCGCGTCTACCAAAAGATGCATGTGCATGCTTAAAACGCGTTTTAGCACAAATCCATGTGCCGGTGCTAAAAAGAGCAGCATCGGCATGCTTTTCACGTCGTTTGGTAGAAATCCACGTGCGCGTTCTGCCAAAAGCACCATTTGCATGCATATCGTGCGGTTTTGCAGAAAACTGCGTGCGCGTCTACCAAAAGATGCATGTGCATGCTTAACACGCGTTTTGGCACAAATCCATGTGCCGGTGCTAAAAAGAGCAGCATCGGCAGGCTTTTCACGTCGTTTGGTAGAAATCCACGTGCGCGTTCTGCCAAAAGCACCATTTGCATGCATATCGTGTGGTTTTGCAGAAAACTGCGTCCGCGTCTACCAAAAGATGCATGTGCATGCTTAACACGCGTTTTGGCACAAATCCATGTGCGGGTGCTAAAAAGAGCAGCATCGGTATGCTTTTCACGTCGTTTGGTAGAAATCCACGCGCGCGTTCTGCCAAAAGCACCATTTGCGTGCATATCGTGTGGTTTTGCAGAAAACTGCGTCCGCGTCTACCAAAAGATGCATGTGCATGCTTAAAACGCGTTTTGGCACAAATCCATGTGAGGGTGCTAAAAAGATCAGCATCGGCATGCTTTTCACGTCGTTTGGTAGAAATCCACGTGCGCGTTCTGCCAAAAGCGCCATTTGCATGCATATCGTGTGGTTTTGCAGAAAACTGCGTCCGCGTCTACCAAAAGATGCATGTGCATGCTTAAAACGCGTTTTAGCACAAATCCATGTGCCGGTGCTAAAAATAGCAGCATCGGCATGCTTTTCACGTTGTTTGGTAGAAATCCACGTGCGCGTTCTGCCAAAAGCGCCATTTGCATGCATATCGTGTGGTTTTGCAGAAAACTGCGTCCGCGTCTACCAAAAGATGCATATGCATGCTTAAAACGCGTTTTAGCACAAATCCATGTGACGGTGCTAAAAAGAGCAGCATCGGCATGCTTTTCACGTCGTTTGGTAGAAATCCACGTGCGCGTTCTGCCAAAAGCACCATTTGCATGCATATCGTGTGGTTTTGCAGAAAAGTGCGTCCGCGTCTACCAAAAGATGCATGTGCATGCTTAAAACGCGTTTTAGCACAAATCCATGTGCCGGTGCTAAAAAGAGCAGCATCGGCATGCTTTTCACGTCGTTTGGTAGAAATCCACGTGCGCGTTCTGCCAAAAGCACCATTTGCATGCATATCGTGCGGTTTTGCAGAAAACTGCGTCCGCGTCTACCAAAAGATGCATGTGCATGCTTAAAACGCGTTTTGGCACAAATCTATGTGCGGGTGCTAAAAAGAGCAGCATCGGCATGCTTTTCGCGTCGTTTGGTAGAAATCCACGTGCGCGTTCTGCCAAAAGCACCATTTGCATGCATATCGTGTGGTTTTGCAGAAAAGTGCGTCCACGTCTACCAAAAGATGCATGTGCATGCTTAAAACGCGTTCTGGCACAAATCCATGTGCGGGTGCTAAAAAGAGCAGCATCGGCATGCTTTTCACGCCGTTTGGTAGAAATCCACGTGCGCGTTCTGCCAAAAGCACCATTTGCATGCATATCGTGCGGTTTTGCAGAAAACTGCGTCCGCGTCTACCAAAAGATGCATGTGCATGCTTAAAACGCGTTTTGGCACAAATCCATGTGCCGGTGCTAAAAAGAGCAGCATCGGCATGCTTTTCACGTCGTTTGATAGAAATCCACGTGCGCGTTCTGCCAAAAGCACCATTTGCATGCATATCGTGTGGTTTTGCAGAAAACTGCGTCCGCGTCTACCAAAAGATGCATGTGCATGCTTAAAACGCGTTTTAGCACAAATCCATGTGCCGGTGCTAAAAAGAGCAGCATCGGGAGGCTTTTCACGTCGTTTGGTAGAAATCCACGTGCGCGTTCTGCCAAAAGCACCATTTGCATGCATATCGTGTGGTTTTGCAGAAAAGTGCGTCCGCGTCTACCAAAAGATGCATGTGCATGCTTAAAACGCGTTTTAGCACAAATCCATGTGCCGGTGCTAAAAAGAGCAGCATCGGCATGCTTTTCACGTCGTTTGGTAGAAATCCACGTGCGCGTTCTGCCAAAAGCACCATTTGCATGCATATCGTGCGGTTTTGCAGAAAACTGCGTCCGCGTCTACCAAAAGATGCATGTGCATGCTTAAAACGCGTTTTGGCACAAATCCATGTGCGGGTGCTAAAAAGAGCAGCATCGGCATGCTTTTCGCGTCGTTTGGTAGAAATCCACGTGCGCGTTCTGCCAAAAGCACCATTTGCATGCATATCGTGTGGTTTTGCAGAAAAGTGCGTCCACGTCTACCAAAAGATGCATGTGCATGCTTAAAACGCGTTCTGGCACAAATCCATGTGCGGGTGCTAAAAAGAGCAGCATCGGCATGCTTTTCACGTCGTTTGGTAGAAATCCACGTGCGCGTTCTGCCAAAAGCACCATTTGCATGCATATCGTGCGGTTTTGCAGAAAAATGCGTCCGCATCTACCAAAAGATGCATGTGCATGCTTAAAACGCGTTTTGGCACAAATCCATGTGCGGGTGCTAAAAAGATCAGCATCGGCATGCTTTTCACGTCGTTTGGTAGAAATCCACGTGCGCGTTCTGCCAAAAGCGCCATTTGCATGCATATCGTGTGGTTTTGCAGAAAACTGCGTCCGCGTCTACCAAAAGATGCATGTGCATGCTTAAAACGCGTTTTAGCACAAATCCATGTGCCGGTGCTAAAAAGAGCAGCATCGGCATGCTTTTCACGTCGTTTGGTAGAAATCCACGTGCGCGTTCTGCCAAAAGCACCATTTGCATGCATATCGTGCGGTTTTGCAGAAAACTGCGTGCGCGTCTACCAAAAGATGCATGTGCATGCTTAACACGCGTTTTGGCACAAATCCATGTGCCGGTGCTAAAAAGAGCAGCATCGGCAGGCTTTTCACGTCGTTTGGTAGAAATCCACGTGCGCGTTCTGCCAAAAGCACCATTTGCGTGCATATCGTGTGGTTTTGCAGAAAACTGCGTCCGCGTCTACCAAAAGATGCATGTGCATGCTTAACACGCGTTTTGGCACAAATCCATGTGCGGGTGCTAAAAAGAGCAGCATCGGTATGCTTTTCACGTCGTTTGGTAGAAATCCACGCGCGCGTTCTGCCAAAAGCACCATTTGCGTGCATATCGTGTGGTTTTGCAGAAAATTGCGTCCGCGTCTACCAAAAGATGCATGTGCATGCTTAAAACGCGTTTTGGCACAAATCCATGTGCCGGTGCTAAAAAGAGCAGCATCGGCATGCTTTTGACGTCGTTTGGTAGAAATCCACGTGCGCGTTCTGCCAAAAGCACCATTTGCATGCATATCGTGTGGTTTTGCAGAAAAGTGCGTCCGCGTCTACCAAAAGATGCATGTGCATGCTTAAAACGCGTTTTAGCACAAATCCATGTGCCGGTGCTAAAAAGAGCAGCATCGGCATGCTTTTCACGTCGTTTGGTAGAAATCCACGTGCGCGTTCTGCCAAAAGCACCATTTGCATGCATATCGTGCGGTTTTGCAGAAAACTGCGTCCGCGTCTACCAAAAGATGCATGTGCATGCTTAAAACGCGTTTTGGCACAAATCCATGTGCGGGTGCTAAAAAGAGCAGCATCGGCATGCTTTTCACGTCGTTTGGTAGAAATCCACGTGCGCGTTCTGCCAAAAGCACCATTTGCATGCATATCGTGCGGTTTTGCAGAAAACTGCGTCCGCGTCTACCAAAAGATGCATGTGCATGCTTAAAACGCGTTTTGGCACAAATCCATGTGCCGGTGCTAAAAAGAGCAGCATCGGCATGCTTTTCACGTCGTTTGATAGAAATCCACGTGCGCGTTCTGCAAAAGCACCATTTGCATACATATCGTGTGGTTTTGCAGAAAACTGCGTCCGCGTCTACCAAAAGATGCATGTGCATGCTTAAAACGCGTTTTAGCACAAATCCATGTGCCGGTGCTAAAAAGAGCAGCATCGGGAGGCTTTTCACGTCGTTTGGTAGAAATCCACGTGCGCGTTCTGCCAAAAGCACCATTTGCATGCATATCGTGTGGTTTTGCAGAAAACTGCGTCCGCGTCTACCAAAAGATGCATGTACATGCTTAACACGCGTTTTGGCACAAATCCATGTGCGGGTGCTAAAAAGAGCAGCATCGGCAGGCTTTTCACGTCGTTTGGTAGAACTCCACGTGCGCGTTCTGCCAAAAGCTCCATTTGCATGCATATCGTGTGGTTTTGCAGAAAAGTGCGTCCACGTCTACCAAAAGATGCATGTGCATGCTTAAAACGCGTTTTGGCACAAATCCATGTGCGGGTGCTAAAAAGAGCAGCATCGGCATGCTTTTCACGTCGTTTGGTAGAAATCCACGTGCGCGTTCTTCCAAAAGCACCATTTGCATGCATATCGTGCGGTTTTGCAGAAAACTGCGTCCGCGTCTACCAAAAGATGCATGCGCATGCTTAAAACGCGTTTTGGCACAAATCCATGTGCCGGTGCTAAAAAGAGCAGCATCGGCATGCTTTTCACGTCGTTTGGTAGAAATCCACGTGCGCGTTCTGCCAAAAGCACCATTTGCATGCATATCGTGCGGTTTTGCAGAAAACTGCGTCCGCGTCCACCAAAAGATGCATGTGCATGCTTAAAACGCGTTTTGGCACAAATCCATGTGCCGGTGCTAAAAAGAGCAGCATCGGCATGCTTTTCACGTCGTTTGATAGAAATCCACGTGCGCGTTCTGCCAAAAGCACCATTTGCATGCATATCGTGTGGTTTTGCAGAAAAGTGCGTCCGCGTCTACCAAAAGATGCATGTGCATGCTTAAAACGCGTTTTAGCACAAATCCATGTGCCGGTGCTAAAAAGAGCAGCATCGGCATGCTTTTCACGTCGTTTGGTAGAAATCCACGTGCGCGTTCTGCCAAAAGCGCCATTTGCATGCATATCGTGTGGTTTTGCAGAAAACTGCGTCCGCGTCTACCGAAAGATGCATATGCATGCTTAAAACGCGTTTTAGCACAAATCCATGTGACGGTGCTAAAAAGAGCAGCATCGGCATGCTTTTCACGTCGTTTGGTAGAAATCCACGTGCGCGTTCTGCCAAAAGCACCATTTGCATGCATATCGTGCGGTTTTGCAGAAAACTGCGTCCGCGTCTACCAAAAGATGCATGTGCATGCTTAAAACGCGTTTTGGCACAAATCCATGTGCCGGTGCTAAAAAGAGCAGCATCGGCATGCTTTTCACGTCGTTTGATAGAAATCCACGTGCGCGTTCTGCCAAAAGCACCATTTGCATGCATATCGTGTGGTTTTGCAGAAAAGTGCGTCCGCGTCTACCAAAAGATGCATGTGCATGCTTAAAACGCGTTTTAGCACAAATCCATGTGCCGGTGCTAAAAAGAGCAGCATCGGCAGGCTTTTCACGTCGTTTGGTAGAAATCCACGTGGGCGTTCTGCCAAAAGCAACATTTGCATGCATATCGTGTGGTTTTGCAGAAAACTGCGTCCGCGTCTACCAAAAGATGCATGTGCATGCTTAACACGCGTTTTGGCACAAATCCATGTGCGGGTGCTAAAAAGAGAAGCATCGGCATGCTTTTCACGTCGTTTGGTAGAAATCCACGTGCGCGTTCTGCCAAAAGCACCATTTGCATGCAAATCGTGTGGTTTTGCAGAAAACTGCGTCCGCGACTACCAAAAGATGCATGTGCATGCTTAACACGCGTTTTGGCACAAATCCATGTGCGGGTGCTAAAAAGAGCAGCATCGGCATGCTTTTCACGTCGTTTGGTGGAAATCCACGTGCGCGTTCTGCCAAAAGCACCATTTGCATGCATATCGTGTGGTTTTGCCGAAAACTGCGTCCGCGTCTACCAAAAGATGCATGTGCATGCTTAAAACGCGTTTTGGCACAAATCCATGTGCCGGTGCTAAAAAGAGCAGCATCGGCATGCTTTTCACCTCGTTTGGTAGAAATCCACGTGCGCGTTCTGCCAAAAGCGCCATTTGCATGCATATCGTGTGGTTTTGCAGAAAACCGCGTCCGCGTCTACCAAAAGATGCATGTGCATGCTTAAAACGCGTTTTGGCACAAATCCATGTGCGGGTGCTAAAAAGAGCAGCATCGGCATGCTTTTCACGTCGTTTGGTAGAAATCCACGCGCGCGTTCTGCCAAAAGCACCATTTGCATGCATATCGTGTGGTTTTGCAGAAAAGTGCGTCCGCGTCTACCAAAAGATGCATGTGCATGCTTAAAACGCGTTTTGGCACAAATCCATGTGCCGGTGCTAAAAAGAGCAGCATCGGCATGCTTTTGACGTCGTTTGGTAGAAATCCACGTGCGCGTTCTGCCAAAAGCACCATTTGCATGCATATCGTGTGGTTTTGCAGAAAACCGCGTCCGCGTCTACCAAAAGATGCATGTGCATGCTTAAAACGCGTTTTGGCACAAATCCATGTGCGGGTGCTAAAAAGAGCAGCATCGGCATGCTTTTCACGTCGTTTGGTAGAAATCCACGCGCGCGTTCTGCCAAAAGCACCATTTGCATGCATATCGTGTGGTTTTGCAGAAAACCGCGTCCGCGTCTACCAAAAGATGCATGTGCATGCTTAAAACGCGTTTTGGCACAAATCCATGTGCGGGTGCTAAAAAGAGCAGCATCGGCATGCTTTTCACGTCGTTTGGTAGAAATCCACGCGCGCGTTCTGCCAAAAGCACCATTTGCATGCATATCGTGTGGTTTTGCAGAAAACTGCGTCCGCGTCTACCAAAAGATGCATGTGCATGCTTAAAACGCGTTTTGGCACAAATCCATGTGCGGGTGCTAAAAAGAGCAGCATCGGCATGCTTTTCACGTCGTTTGGTAGAAATCCACGTGCGCGTTCTGCCAAAAGCACCATTTGCATGCATATCGTGCGGTTTTGCAGAAAACTGCGTCCGCGTCTACCAAAAGATGCATGTGCATGCTTAAAACGCGTTTTGGCACAAATCCATGTGCCGGTGCTAAAAAGAGCAGCATCGGCATGCTTTACACGTCGTTTGATAGAAATCCACGTGCGCGTTCTGCCAAAAGCACCATTTGCATGCATATCGTGTGGTTTTGCAGAAAACTGCGTCCGCGTCTACCAAAAGATGCATGTGCATGCTTAAAACGCGTTTTAGCACAAATCCATCTGCCGGTGCTAAAAAGAGCAGCATCGGGAGGCTTTTCACGTCGTTTGGTAGAAATCCACGTGCGCGTTCTGCCAAAAGCACCATTTGCATGCATATCGTGTGGTTTTGCAGAAAACTGCGTCCGCGTCTACCAAAAGATGCATGTGCATGCTTAACACGCGTTTTGGCACAAATCCATGTGCGGGTGCTAAAAAGAGCAGCATCGGCAGGCTTTTCACGTCGTTTGGTAGAAATCCACGTGCGCGTTCTGCCAAAAGCTCCATTTGCATGCATATCGTGTGGTTTTGCAGAAAAGTGCGTCCACGTCTACCAAAAGATGCATGTGCATGCTTAAAACGCGTTTTGGCACAAATCCATGTGCGGGTGCTAAAAAGAGCAGCATCGGCATGCTTTTCACGTCGTTTGGTAGAAATCCACGTGCGCGTTCTTCCAAAAGCACCATTTGCATGCATATCGTGCGGTTTTGCAGAAAACTGCGTCCGCGTCTACCAAAAGATGCATGCGCATGCTTAAAACGCGTTTTGGCACAAATCCATGTGCCGGTGCTAAAAAGAGCAGCATCGGCATGCTTTTCACGTCGTTTGGTAGAAATCCACGTGCGCGTTCTGCCAAAAGCACCATTTGCATGCATATCGTGCTGTTTTGCAGAAAACTGCGTCCGCGTCCACCAAAAGATGCATGTGCATGCTTAAAACGCGTTTTGGCACAAATCCATGTGCCGGTGCTAAAAATAGCAGCATCGGCATGCTTTTCACGTCGTTTGATAGAAATCCACGTGCGCGTTCTGCCAAAAGCACCATTTGCATGCATATCGTGTGGTTTTGCAGAAAAGTGCGTCCGCGTCTACCAAAAGATGCATGTGCATGCTTAAAACGCGTTTTAGCACAAATCCATGTGCCGGTGCTAAAAAGAGCAGCATCGGCAGGCTTTTCACGTCGTTTGGTAGAAATCCACGTGCGCGTTCTGCCAAAAGCACCATTTGCATGCATATCGTGTGGTTTTGCAGAAAACTGCGTCCGCGTCTACCAAAAGATGCATGTGCATGCTTAACACGCGCTTTGGCACAAATCCATGTGCGGGTGCTAAAAAGAGCAGCATCGGCATGCTTTTCACGTCGTTTGGTAGAAATCCACGCGCGCGTTCTGCCAAAAGCACCATTTGCATGCATATCGTGTGGTTTTGCAGAAAACTGCGTCCGCGTCTACCAAAAGATGCATGTGCATGCTTAAAACGCGTTTTGGCACAAATCCATGTGCGGGTGCTAAAAAGAGCAGCATCGGCATGCTTTTCACGTCGTTTGGTAGAAATCCACGTGCGCGTTCTGCCAAAAGCACCATTTGCATGCATATCGTGCGGTTTTGCAGAAAACTGCGTCCGCATCTACCAAAAGATGCATGTGCATGCTTAAAACGCGTTTTGGCACAAATCCATGTGCGGGTGCTAAAAAGATCAGCATCGGCATGCTTTTCACGTCGTTTGGTAGAAATCCACGTGCGCGTTCTGCCAAAAGCGCCATTTGCATGCATATCGTGTGGTTTTGCAGAAAACTGCGTCCGCGTCTACCAAAAGATGCATGTGCATGCTTAAAACGCGTTTTAGCACAAATCCATGTGCCGGTGCTAAAAAGAGCAGCATCGGCATGCTTTTCACGTCGTTTGGTAGAAATCCACGTGCGCGTTCTGCCAAAAGCACCATTTGCATGCATATCGTGCGGTTTTGCAGAAAACTGCGTGCGCGTCTACCAAAAGATGCATGTGCATGCTTAACACGCGTTTTGGCACAAATCCATGTGCCGGTGCTAAAAAGAGCAGCATCGGCAGGCTTTTCACGTCGTTTGGTAGAAATCCTCGTGCGCGTTCTGCCAAAAGCACCATTTGCATGCATATCGTGTGGTTTTGCAGAAAACTGCGCCCGCGTCTACCAAAAGATGCATGTGCATGCTTAACACGCGTTTTGGCACAAATCCATGTGCGGGTGCTAAAAAGAGCAGCATCGGTATGCTTTTCACGTCGTTTGGTAGAAATCCACGCGCTCGTTCTGCCAAAAGCACCATTTGCGTGCCTATCGTGTGGTTTTGCAGAAAACTGCGTCCGCGTCTACCAAAAGATGCATGTGCATGCTTAAAACGCGTTTTGGCACAAATCCATGTGAGGGTGCTAAAAAGATCAGCATCGGCATGCTTTTCACGTCGTTTGGTAGAAATCCACGTGCGCGTTCTGCCAAAAGCGCCATTTGCATGCATATCGTGTGGTTTTGCAGAAAACTGCGTCCGCGTCTACCAAAAGATGCATGTGCATGCTTAAAACGCGTTTTAGCACAAATCCATGTGCCGGTGCTAAAAAGAGCAGCATCGGCATGCTTTTCACGTCGTTTGGTAGAAATCCACGTGCGCGTTCTGCCAAAAGCGCCATTTGCATGCATATCGTGTGGTTTTGCAGAAAACTGCGTCCGCGTCTACCAAAAGATGCATATGCATGCTTAAAACGCGTTTTAGCACAAATCCATGTGACGGTGCTAAAAAGAGCAGCATCGGCATGCTTTTCACGTCGTTTGGTAGAAATCCACGTGCGCGTTCTGCCAAAAGCACCATTTGCATGCATATCGTGCGGTTTTGCAGAAAACTGCGTCCGCGTCTACCAAAAGATGCATGTGCATGCTTAAAACGCGTTTTGGCACAAATCCATGTGCCGGTGCTAAAAAGGGCAGCATCGGCATGCTTTTCACGTCGTTTGATAGAAATCCACGTGCGCGTTCTGCCAAAAGCACCATTTGCATGCATATCGTGTGGTTTTGCAGAAAAGTGCGTCCGCGTCTACCAAAAGATGCATGTGCATGCTTAAAACGCGTTTTAGCACAAATCCATGTGCCGGTGCTAAAAAGAGCAGCATCGGCAGGCTTTTCACGTCGTTTGGTAGAAATCCACGTGCGCGTTCTGCCAAAAGCAACATTTGCATGCATATCGTGTGGTTTTGCAGAAAACTGCGTCCGCGTCTACCAAAAGATGCATGTGCATGCTTAACACGCGTTTTGGCACAAATCCATGTGCGGGTGCTAAAAAGAGCAGCATCGGCATGCTTTTCACGTCGTTTGGTAGAAATCCACGTGCGCGTTCTGCCAAAAGCACCATTTGCATGCAAATCGTGTGGTTTTGCAGAAAACTGCGTCCGCGACTACCAAAAGATGCATGTGCATGCTTAACACGCGTTTTGGCACAAATCCATGTGCGGGTGCTAAAAAGAGCAGCATCGGCATGCTTTTCACGTCGTTTGGTAGAAATCCACGTGCGCGTTCTGCCAAAAGCACCATTTGCATGCATATCGTGCGGTTTTGCAGAAAACTGCGTCCGCGTCTACCAAAAGATGCATGCGCATGCTTAAAACGCGTTTTGGCACAAATCCATGTGCCGGTGCTAAAAAGAGCAGCATCGGCATGCTTTTCACGTCGTTTGGTAGAAATCCACGTGCGCGTTCTGCCAAAAGCACCATTTGCATGCATATCGTGCGGTTTTGCAGAAAACTGCATCCGCGTCTACCAAAAGATGCATGTGCATGCTTAAAACGCGTTTTAGCACAAATCCATGTGCCGGTGCTAAAAAGAGCAGCATCGGCATGCTTTTCACGTCGTTTGGTAGAAATCCACGTGCGCGTTCTGCCAAAAGCGCCATTTGCATGCATATCGTGTGGTTTTGCAGAAAACTGCGTCCGCGTCTACCAAAAGATGCATGTGCATGCTTAAAACGCGTTTTAGCACAAATCCATGTGCCGGTGCTAAAAAGAGCAGCATCGGCATGCTTTTCACGTCGTTTGGTAGAAATCCACGTGCGCGTTCTGCCAAAAGCACCATTTGCATGCATATCGTGCGGTTTTGCAGAAAACTGCGTCCGCGTCTACCAAAAGATGCATGTGCATGCTTAAAACGCGTTTTAGCACAAATCCATGTGCCGGTGCTAAAAAGAGCAGCATCGGCAGGCTTTTCACGTCGTTTGGTAGAAATGCACGTGCGCGTTCTGCCAAAAGCACCATTTGCATGCATATCGTGTGGTTTTGCAGAAAACTGCGTCCGCGTCTACCAAAAGATGCATGTGCATGCTTAACACGCGTTTTGGCACAAATCCATGTGCGGGTGCTAAAAAGAGCAGCATCGGCATGCTTTTCACGTCGTTTGGTAGAAATCCACGCGCGCGTTCTGCCAAAAGCACCATTTGCATGCATATCGTGTGGTTTTGCAGAAAACTGCGTCCGCGTCTACCAAAAGATGCATGTGCACGCTTAAAACGCGTTTTGGCACAAATCCATGTGAGGGTGCTAAAAAGATCAGCATCGGCATGCTTTTCACCTCGTTTGGTAGAAATCCACGTGCGCGTTCTGCCAAAAGCGCCATTTGCATGCATATCGTGTGGTTTTGCAGAAAACCGCGTCCGCGTCTACCAAAAGATGCATGTGCATGCTTAAAACGCGTTTTGGCACAAATCCATGTGCGGGTGCTAAAAAGAGCAGCATCGGCATGCTTTTCACGTCGTTTGGTAGAAATCCACGCGCGCGTTCTGCCAAAAGCACCATTTGCATGCATATCGTGTGGTTTTGCAGAAAAGTGCGTCCGCGTCTACCAAAAGATGCATGTGCATGCTTAAAACGCGTTTTGGCACAAATCCATGTGCCGGTGCTAAAAAGAGCAGCATCGGCATGCTTTTGACGTCGTTTGGTAGAAATCCACGTGCGCGTTCTGCCAAAAGCACCATTTGCATGCATATCGTGTGGTTTTGCAGAAAAGTGCGTCCGCGTCTACCAAAAGATGCATGTGCATGCTTAAAACGCGTTTTAGCACAAATCCATGTGCCGGTGCTAAAAAGAGCAGCATCGGCATGCTTTTCACGTCGTTTGGTAGAAATCCACGTGCGCGTTCTGCCAAAAGCACCATTTGCATGCATATCGTGCGGTTTTGCAGAAAACTGCGTCCGCGTCTACCAAAAGATGCATGTGCATGCTTAAAACGCGTTTTGGCACAAATCCATGTGCGGGTGCTAAAAAGAGCAGCATCGGCATGCTTTTCACGTCGTTTGGTAGAAATCCACGTGCGCGTTCTGCCAAAAGCACCATTTGCATGCATATCGTGTGGTTTTGCAGAAAAGTGCGTCCACGTCTACCAAAAGATGCATGTGCATGCTTAAAACGCGTTTTGGCACAAATCCATGTGCGGGTGCTAAAAAGAGCAGCATCGGCATGCTTTTCACGTCGTTTGGTAGAAATCCACGTGCGCGTTCTGCCAAAAGCACCATTTGCATGCATATCGTGCGGTTTTGCAGAAAACTGCGTCCGCGTCTACCAAAAGATGCATGTGCATGCTTAAAACGCGTTTTGGCACAAATCCATGTGCCGGTGCTAAAAAGAGCAGCATCGGCATGCTTTTCACGTCGTTTGATAGAAATCCACGTGCGCGTTCTGCCAAAAGCACCATTTGCATGCATATCGTGTGGTTTTGCAGAAAACTGCGTCCGCGTCTACCAAAAGATGCATGTGCATGCTTAAAACGCGTTTTAGCACAAATCCATGTGCCGGTGCTAAAAAGAGCAGCATCGGCATGCTTTTCACGTCGTTTGGTAGAAATCCACGTGCGCGTTCTGCCAAAAGCGCCATTTGCATGCATATCGTGTGGTTTTGCAGAAAACCGCGTCCGCGTCTACCAAAAGATGCATGTGCATGCTTAAAACGCGTTTTGGCAGAAATCCATGTGCGGGTGCTAAAAAGAGCAGCATCGGCATGCTTTTCACGTCGTTTGGTAGAAATCCACGCGCGCGTTCTGCCAAAAGCACCATTTGCATGCATATCGTGTGGTTTTGCAGAAAAGTGCGTCCGCGTCTACCAAAAGATGCATGTGCATGCTTAAAACGCGTTTTGGCACAAATCCATGTGCCGGTGCTAAAAAGAGCAGCATCGGCATGCTTTTGACGTCGTTTGGTAGAAATCCACGTGCGCGTTCTGCCAAAAGCACCATTTGCATGCATATCGTGTGGTTTTGCAGAAAAGTGCGTCCGCGTCTACCAAAAGATGCATGTGCATGCTTAAAACGCGTTTTAGCACAAATCCATGTGCCGGTGCTAAAAAGAGCAGCATCGGCATGCTTTTCACGTCGTTTGGTAGAAATGCACGTGCGCGTTCTGCCAAAAGCACCATTTGCATGCATATCGTGCGGTTTTGCAGAAAACTGCGTCCGCGTCTACCAAAAGATGCATGTGCATGCTTAAAACGCGTTTTGGCACAAATCCATGTGCGGGTGCTAAAAAGAGCAGCATCGGCATGCTTTTCACGTCGTTTGGTAGAAATCCACGTGCGCGTTCTGCCAAAAGCACCATTTGCATGCATATCGTGTGGTTTTGCAGAAAAGTGCGTCCACGTCTACCAAAAGATGCATGTGCATGCTTAAAACGCGTTTTGGCACAAATCCATGTGCGGGTGCTAAAAAGAGCAGCATCGGCATGCTTTTCACGTCGTTTGGTAGAAATCCACGTGCGCGTTCTGCCAAAAGCACCATTTGCATGCATATCGTGCGGTTTTGCAGAAAACTGCGTCCGCGTCTACCAAAAGATGCATGTGGATGCTTAAAACGCGTTTTGGCACAAATCCATGTGCCGGTGCTAAAAAGAGCAGCATCGGCATGCTTTTCACGTCGTTTGATAGAAATCCACGTGCGCGTTCTGCCAAAAGCACCATTTGCATGCATATCGTGTGGTTTTGCAGAAAACTGCGTCCGCGTCTACCAAAAGATGCATGTGCATGCTTAAAACGCGTTTTAGCACAAATCCATGTGCCGGTGCTAAAAAGAGCAGCATCGGGAGGCTTTTCACGTCGTTTGGTAGAAATCCACGTGCGCGTTCTGCCAAAAGCACCATTTGCATGCATATCGTGTGGTTTTGCAGAAAACTGCGTCCGCGTCTACCAAAAGATGCATGTGCATGCTTAACACGCGTTTTGGCACAAATCCATGTGCGGGTGCTAAAAAGAGCAGCATCGGCAGGCTTTTCACGTCGTTTGGTAGAAATCCACGTGCGCGTTCTGCCAAAAGCTCCATTTGCATGCATATCGTGTGGTTTTGCAGAAAAGTGCGTCCACGTCTACCAAAAGATGCATGTGCATGCTTAAAACGCGTTTTGGCAGAAATCCATGTGCGGGTGCTAAAAAGAGCAGCATCGGCATGCTTTTCACGTCGTTTGGTAGAAATCCACGTGCGCGTTCTTCCAAAAGCACCATTTGCATGCATATCGTGCGGTTTTGCAGAAAACTGCGTCCGCGTCTACCAAAAGATGCATGCGCATGCTTAAAACGCGTTTTGGCACAAATCCATGTGCCGGTGCTAAAAAGAGCAGCATCGGCATGCTTTTCACGTCGTTTGGTAGAAATCCACGTGCGCGTTCTGCCAAAAGCACCATTTGCATGCATATCGTGCGGTTTTGCAGAAAACTGCGTCCGCGTCCACCAAAAGATGCATGTGCATGCTTAAAACGCGTTTTGGCACAAATCCATGTGCCGGTGCTAAAAAGAGCAGCATCGGCATGCTTTTCACGTCGTTTGATAGAAATCCACGTGCGCGTTCTGCCAAAAGCACCATTTGCATGCATATCGTGTGGTTTTGCAGAAAAGTGCGTCCGCGTCTACCAAAAGATGCATGTGCATGCTTAAAACGCGTTTTAGCACAAATCCATGTGCCGGTGCTAAAAAGAGCAGCATCGGCAGGCTTTTCACGTCGTTTGGTAGAAATCCACGTGCGCGTTCTGCCAAAAGCACCATTTGCATGCATATCGTGTGGTTTTGCAGAAAACTGCGTCCGCGTCTACCAAAAGATGCATGTGCATGCTTAACACGCGCTTTGGCACAAATCCATGTGCGGGTGCTAAAAAGAGCAGCATCGGCATGCTTTTCACGTCGTTTGGTAGAAATCCACGTGCGCGTTCTGCCAAAAGCACCATTTGCATGCATATCGTGCGGTTTTGCAGAAAACTGCGTCCGCATCTACCAAAAGATGCATGTGCATGCTTAAAACGCGTTTTGGCACAAATCCATGTGCGGGTGCTAAAAAGATCAGCATCGGCATGCTTTTCACGTCGTTTGGTAGAAATCCACGTGCGCGTTCTGCCAAAAGCGCCATTTGCATGCATATCGTGTGGTTTTGCAGAAAACTGCGTCCGCGTCTACCAAAAGATGCATGTGCATGCTTAAAACGCGTTTTAGCACAAATCCATGTGCCGGTGCTAAAAAGAGCAGCATCGGCATGCTTTTCACGTCGTTTGGTAGAAATCCACGTGCGCGTTCTGCCAAAAGCACCATTTGCATGCATATCGTGCGGTTTTGCAGAAAACTGCGTGCGCGTCTACCAAAAGATGCATGTGCATGCTTAACACGTGTTTTGGCACAAATCCATGTGCCGGTGCTAAAAAGAGCAGCATCGGCATGCTTTTCACGTCGTTTGGTAGAAATCCACGTGCGCGTTCTGCCAAAAGCACCATTTGCATGCATATCGTGTGGTTTTGCAGAAAAGTGCGTCCGCGTCTACCAAAAGATGCATGTGCATGCTTAAAACGCGTTTTGGCACAAATCCATGTGCCGGTGCTAAAAAGAGCAGCATCGGCATGCTTTTGACGTCGTTTGGTAGAAATCCACGTGCGCGTTCTGCCAAAAGCACCATTTGCATGCATATCGTGTGGTTTTGCAGAAAAGTGCGTCCGCGTCTACCAAAAGATGCATGTGCATGCTTAAAACGCGTTTTAGCACAAATCCATGTGCCGGTGCTAAAAAGAGCAGCATCGGCATGCTTTTCACGTCGTTTGGTAGAAATCCACGTGCGCGTTCTGCCAAAAGCACCATTTGCATGCATATCGTGCGGTTTTGCAGAAAACTGCGTCCGCGTCTACCAAAAGATGCATGTGCATGCTTAAAACGCGTTTTGGCACAAATCCATGTGCGGGTGCTAAAAAGAGCAGCATCGGCATGCTTTTCACGTCGTTTGGTAGAAATCCACGTGCGCGTTCTGCCAAAAGCAACATTTGCATGCATATCGTGTGGTTTTGCAGAAAAGTGCGTCCACGTCTACCAAAAGATGCATGTGCATGCTTAAAACGCGTTTTGGCACAAATCCATGTGCGGGTGCTAAAAAGAGCAGCATCGGCATGCTTTTCACGTCGTTTGGTAGAAATCCACGTGCGCGTTCTGCCAAAAGCACCATTTGCATGCATATCGTGCGGTTTTGCAGAAAACTGCGTCCGCGTCTACCAAAAGATGCATGTGCATGCTTAAAACGCGTTTTGGCACAAATCCATGTGCCGGTGCTAAAAAGAGCAGCATCAGCATGCTTTTCACGTCGTTTGATAGAAATCCACGTGCGCGTTCTGCCAAAAGCACCATTTGCATACATATCGTGTGGTTTTGCAGAAAACTGCGTCCGCGTCTACCAAAAGATGCATGTGCATGCTTAAAACGCGTTTTAGCACAAATCCATGTGCCGGTGCTAAAAAGAGCAGCATCGGGAGGCTTTTCACGTCGTTTGGTAGATATCCACGTGCGCGTTCTGCCAAAAGCACCATTTGCATGCATATCGTGTGGTTTTGCAGAAAACTGCGTCCGCGTCTACCAAAAGATGCATGTACATGCTTAACACGCGTTTTGGCACAAATCCATGTGCGGGTGCTAAAAAGAGCAGCATCGGCAGGCTTTTCACGTCGTTTGGTAGAACTCCACGTGCGCGTTCTGCCAAAAGCTCCATTTGCATGCATATCGTGTGGTTTTGCAGAAAAGTGCGTCCACGTCTACCAAAAGATGCATGTGCATGCTTAAAACGCGTTTTGGCACAAATCCATGTGCGGGTGCTAAAAAGAGCAGCATCGGCATGCTTTTCACGTCGTTTGGTAGAAATCCACGGGCGCGTTCTTCCAAAAGCACCATTTGCATGCATATCGTGCGGTTTTGCAGAAAACTGCGTCCGCGTCTACCAAAAGATGCATGCGCATGCTTAAAACGCGTTTTGGCACAAATCCATGTGCCGGTGCTAAAAAGAGCAGCATCGGCATGCTTTTCACGTCGTTTGGTAGAAATCCACGTGCGCGTTCTGCCAAAAGCACCATTTGCATGCATATCGTGCGGTTTTGCAGAAAACTGCGTCCGCGTCCACCAAAAGATGCATGTGCATGCTTAAAACGCATTTTGGCACAAATCCATGTGCGGGTGCTAAAAAGAGCAGCATCGGCATGCTTTTCACGTCGTTTGATAGAAATCCACGTGCGCGTTCTGCCAAAAGCACCATTTGCATGCATATCGTGTGGTTTTGCAGAAAAGTGCGTCCGCGTCTACCAAAAGATGCATGTGCATGCTTAAAACGCGTTTTAGCACAAATCCATGTGCCGGTGCTAAAAAGAGCAGCATCGGCATGCTTTTCACGTCGTTTGGTAGAAATCCACGTGCGCGTTCTGCCAAAAGCACCATTTGCATGCATATCGTGCGGTTTTGCAGAAAACTGCGTCCGCGTCTACCAAAGATGCATGTGCATGCTTAAAACGCGTTTTGGCACAAATCCATGTGCGGGTGCTAAAGAGATCAGCATCGGCATGCTTTTCACGTCGTTTGGTAGAAATCCACGTGCGCGTTCTGCCAACAGCGCCATTTGCATGCATATCGTGTGGTTTTGCAGAAAACTGCGTCCGCGTCTACCAAAAGATGCATGTGCATGCTTAAAACGCGTTTTAGCACAAATCCATGTGCCGGTGCTAAAAAGAGCAGCATCGGCATGCTTTTCACGTCGTTTGGTAGAAATCCACGTGCGCGTTCTGCCAAAAGCACCATTTGCATGCATATCGTGCGGTTTTGCAGAAAACTGCGTGTGCGTCTACCAAAAGATGCATGTGCATGCTTAACACGCGTTTTGGCACAAATCCATGTGCCGGTGCTAAAAAGAGCAGCATCGGCAGGCTTTTCACGTCGTTTGGTAGAAATCCACGTGCGCGTTCTGCCAAAAGCACCATTTGCATGCATATCGTGTGGTTTTGCAGAAAACTGCGTCCGCGTCTACCAAAAGATGCATGTGCATGCTTAACACGCGTTTTGGCACAAATCCATGTGCGGGTGCTAAAAAGAGCAGCATCGGTATGCTTTTCACGTCGTTTGGTAGAAATCCACGCGCGCGTTCTGCCAAAAGCACCATTTGCGTGCATATCGTGTGGTTTTGCAGAAAACTGCGTCCGCGTCTACCAAAAGATGCATGTGCATGCTTAAAACGCGTTTTGGCACAAATCCATGTGAGGGTGCTAAAAAGATCAGCATCGGCATGCTTTTCACGTCGTTTGGTAGAAATCCACGTGCGCGTTCTGCCAAAAGCGCCATTTGCATGCATATCGTGTGGTTTTGCAGAAAACTGCGTCCGCGTCTACCAAAAGATGCATGTGCATGCTTAAAACGCGTTTTAGCACAAATCCATGTGCCGGTGCTAAAAAGAGCAGCATCGGCATGCTTTTCACGTCGTTTGGTAGAAATCCACGTGCGCGTTCTGCCAAAAGCGCCATTTGCATGCATATCGTGTGGTTTTGCAGAAAACTGCGTCCGCGTCTACCAAAAGATGCATATGCATGCTTAAAACGCGTTTTAGCACAAATCCATGTGACGGTGCTAAAAAGAGCAGCATCGGCATGCTTTTCACGTCGTTTGGTAGAAATCCACGTGCGCGTTCTGCCAAAAGCACCATTTGCATGCATATCGTGTGGTTTTGCAGAAAAGTGCGTCCGCGTCTACCAAAAGATGCATGTGCATGCTTAAAACGCGTTTTAGCACAAATCCATGTGCCGGTGCTAAAAAGAGCAGCATCGGCATGCTTTTCACGTCGTTTGGTAGAAATCCACGTGCGCGTTCTGCCAAAAGCACCATTTGCATGCATATCGTGCGGTTTTGCAGAAAACTGCGTCCGCGTCTACCAAAAGATGCATGTGCATGCTTAAAACGCGTTTTGGCACAAATCCATGTGCGGGTGCTAAAAAGAGCAGCATCGGCATGCTTTTCGCGTCGTTTGGTAGAAATCCACGTGCGCGTTCTGCCAAAAGCACCATTTGCATGCATATCGTGTGGTTTTGCAGAAAAGTGCGTCCACGTCTACCAAAAGATGCATGTGCATGCTTAAAACGCGTTTTGGCACAAATCCATGTGCGGGTGCTAAAAAGAGCAGCATCGGCATGCTTTTCACGTCGTTTGGTAGAAATCCACGTGCGCGTTCTGCCAAAAGCACCATTTGCATGCATATCGTGCGGTTTTGCAGAAAACTGCGTCCGCGTCTACCAAAAGATGCATGTGCATGCTTAAAACGCGTTTTGGCACAAATCCATGTGCCGGTGCTAAAAAGAGCAGCATCGGCATGCTTTTCACGTCGTTTGATAGAAATCCACGTGCGCGTTCTGCCAAAAGCACCATTTGCATGCATATCGTGTGGTTTTGCAGAAAACTGCGTCCGCGTCTACCAAAAGATGCATGTGCATGCTTAAAACGCGTTTTAGCACAAATCCATGTGCCGGTGCTAAAAAGAGCAGCATCGGGAGGCTTTTCACGTCGTTTGGTAGAAATCCACGTGCGCGTTCTGCCAAAAGCACCATTTGCATGCATATCGTGTGGTTTTGCAGAAAACTGCGTCCGCGTCTACCAAAAGATGCATGTACATGCTTAACACGCGTTTTGGCACAAATCCATGTGCGGGTGCTAAAAAGAGCAGCATCGGCAGGCTTTTCACGTCGTTTGGTAGAACTCCACGTGCGCGTTCTGCCAAAAGCTCCATTTGCATGCATATCGTGTGGTTTTGCAGAAAAGTGCGTCCACGTCTACCAAAAGATGCATGTGCATGCTTAAAACGCGTTTTGGCACAAATCCATGTGCGGGTGCTAAAAAGAGCAGCATCGGCATGCTTTTCACGTCGTTTGGTAGAAATCCACGTGCGCGTTCTTCCAAAAGCACCATTTGCATGCATATCGTGCGGTTTTGCAGAAAACTGCGTCCGCATCTACCAAAATATGCATGTGCATGCTTAAAACGCGTTTTGGCACAAATCCATGTGCGGGTGCTAAAAAGATCAGCATCGGCATGCTTTTCACGTCGTTTGGTAGAAATACACGTGCGCGTTCTGCCAAAAGCGCCATTTGCATGCATATCGTGTGGTTTTGCAGAAAACTGCGTCCGCGTCTACCAAAAGATGCATGTGCATGCTTAAAACGCGTTTTAGCACAAATCCATGTGCCGGTGCTAAAAAGAGCAGCATCGGCATGCTTTTCACGTCGTTTGGTAGAAATCCACGTGCGCGTTCTGCCAAAAGCACCATTTGCATGCATATCGTGCGGTTTTGCAGAAAACTGCGTGCGCGTCTACCAAAAGATGCATGTGCATGCTTAACACGCGTTTTGGCACAAATCCATGTGCCGGTGCTAAAAAGAGCAGCATCGGCAGGCTTTTCACGTCGTTTGGTAGAAATCCACGTGCGCGTTCTGCCAAAAGCACCATTTGCATGCATATCGTGTGGTTTTGCAGAAAACTGCGTCCGCGTCTACCAAAAGATGCATGTGCATGCTTAACACGCGTTTTGGCACAAATCCATGTGCGGGTGCTAAAAAGAGCAGCATCGGCATGCTTTTCACGTCGTTTGATAGAAATCCACGTGCGCGTTCTGCCAAAAGCACCATTTGCATGCATATCGTGTGGTTTTGCAGAAAACTGCGTCCGCGTCTACCAAAAGATGCATGTGCATGCTTAACACGCGTTTTGGCACAAATCCATGTGCCGGTGCTAAAAAGAGCAGCATCGGCAGGCTTTTCACGTCGTTTGGTAGAAATCCACGCGCGGGTTCTGCCAAAAGCACCATTTGCATGCATATCGTGTGGTTTTGCCGAAAACTGCGTCCGCGTCTACCAAAAGATGCATGTGCATGCTTAAAACGCGTTTTGGCACAAATCCATGTGCGGGTGCTAAAAAGAGCAGCATCGGCATGCTTTTCACGTCGTTTGGTAGAAATCCACGTGCGCGTTCTTCCAAAAGCACCATTTGCATGCATATCGTGCGGTTTTGCAGAAAACTGCGTCCGCATCTACCAAAAGATGCATGTGCATGCTTAAAACGCGTTTTGGCACAAATCCATGTGCGGGTGCTAAAAAGATCAGCATCGGCATGCTTTTCACGTCGTTTGGTAGAAATACACGTGCGCGTTCTGCCAAAAGCGCCATTTGCATGCATATCGTGTGGTTTTGCAGAAAACTGCGTCCGCGTCTACCAAAAGATGCATGTGCATGCTTAAAACGCGTTTTAGCACAAATCCATGTGCCGGTGCTAAAAAGAGCAGCATCGGCATGCTTTTCACGTCGTTTGGTAGAAATCCACGTGCGCGTTCTGCCAAAAGCACCATTTGCATGCATATCGTGCGGTTTTGCAGAAAACTGCGTGCGCGTCTACCAAAAGATGCATGTGCATGCTTAACACGCGTTTTGGCACAAATCCATGTGCCGGTGCTAAAAAGAGCAGCATCGGCAGGCTTTTCACGTCGTTTGGTAGAAATCCACGTGCGCGTTCTGCCAAAAGCACCATTTGCATGCATATCGTGTGGTTTTGCAGAAAACTGCGTCCGCGTCTACCAAAAGATGCATGTGCATGCTTAACACGCGTTTTGGCACAAATCCATGTGCGGGTGCTAAAAAGAGCAGCATCGGCATGCTTTTCACGTCGTTTGGTAGAAATCCACGTGCGCGTTCTGCCAAAAGCGCCATTTGCATGCATATCGTGTGGTTTTGCAGAAAACTGCGTCCGCGTCTACCAAAAGATGCATGTGCATGCTTAAAACGCGTTTTAGCACAAATCCATGTGCCGGTGCTAAAAAGAGCAGCATCGGCATGCTTTTCACGTCGTTTGGTAGAAATCCACGTGCGCGTTCTGCCAAAAGCGCCATTTGCATGCATATCGTGTGGTTTTGCAGAAAACTGCGTCCGCGTCTACCAAAAGATGCATGTGCATGCTTAAAACGCGTTTTGGCACAAATCCATGTGCCGGTGCTAAAAAGAGCAGCATCGGCATGCTTTTCACGTCGTTTGATAGAAATCCACGTGCGCGTTCTGCCAAAAGCACCATTTGCATGCATATCGTGTGGTTTTGCAGAAAAGTGCGTCCGCGTCTACCAAAAGATGCATGTGCATGCTTAAAACGCGTTTTAGCACAAATCCATGTGCCGGTGCTAAAAAGAGCAGCATCGGCAGGCTTTTCACGTCGTTTGGTAGAAATCCACGTGCGCGTTCTGCCAAAAGCAACATTTGCATGCATATCGTGTGGTTTTGCAGAAAACTGCGTCCGCGTCTACCAAAAGATGCATGTGCATGCTTAACACGCGTTTTGGCACAAATCCATGTGCCGGTGCTAAAAGAGCAGCATCGGCAGGCTTTTCACGTCGTTTGGTAGAAATCCACGCGCGGGTTCTGCCAAAAGCACCATTTGCATGCATATCGTGTGGTTTTGCCGAAAACTGCGTCCGCGTCTACCAAAAGATGCATGTGCATGCTTAAAACGCGTTTTGGCACAAATCCATGTGCGGGTGCTAAAAAGAGCAGCATCGGCATGCTTTTCACGTCGTTTGGTAGAAATCCACGTGCGCGTTCTTCCAAAAGCACCATTTGCATGCATATCGTGCGGTTTTGCAGAAAACTGCGTCCGCATCTACCAAAAGATGCATGTGCATGCTTAAAACGCGTTTTGGCACAAATCCATGTGCGGGTGCTAAAAAGATCAGCATCGGCATGCTTTTCACGTCGTTTGGTAGAAATACACGTGCGCGTTCTGCCAAAAGCGCCATTTGCATGCATATCGTGTGGTTTTGCAGAAAACTGCGTCCGCGTCTACCAAAAGATGCATGTGCATGCTTAAAACGCGTTTTAGCACAAATCCATGTGCCGGTGCTAAAAAGAGCAGCATCGGCATGCTTTTCACGTCGTTTGGTAGAAATCCACGTGCGCGTTCTGCCAAAAGCACCATTTGCATGCATATCGTGCGGTTTTGCAGAAAACTGCGTGCGCGTCTACCAAAAGATGCATGTGCATGCTTAACACGCGTTTTGGCACAAATCCATGTGCCGGTGCTAAAAAGAGCAGCATCGGCAGGCTTTTCACGTCGTTTGGTAGAAATCCACGTGCGCGTTCTGCCAAAAGCACCATTTGCATGCATATCGTGTGGTTTTGCAGAAAACTGCGTCCGCGTCTACCAAAAGATGCATGTGCATGCTTAACACGCGTTTTGGCACAAATCCATGTGCGGGTGCTAAAAAGAGCAGCATCGGCATGCTTTTCACGTCGTTTGGTAGAAATCCACGTGCGCGTTCTGCCAAAAGCGCCATTTGCATGCATATCGTGTGGTTTTGCAGAAAACTGCGTCCGCGTCTACCAAAAGATGCATGTGCATGCTTAAAACGCGTTTTAGCACAAATCCATGTGCCGGTGCTAAAAAGAGCAGCATCGGCATGCTTTTCACGTCGTTTGGTAGAAATCCACGTGCGCGTTCTGCCAAAAGCGCCATTTGCATGCATATCGTGTGGTTTTGCAGAAAACTGCGTCCGCGTCTACCAAAAGATGCATGTGCATGCTTAAAACGCGTTTTGGCACAAATCCATGTGCCGGTGCTAAAAAGAGCAGCATCGGCATGCTTTTCACGTCGTTTGATAGAAATCCACGTGCGCGTTCTGCCAAAAGCACCATTTGCATGCATATCGTGTGGTTTTGCAGAAAAGTGCGTCCGCGTCTACCAAAAGATGCATGTGCATGCTTAAAACGCGTTTTAGCACAAATCCATGTGCCGGTGCTAAAAAGAGCAGCATCGGCAGGCTTTTCACGTCGTTTGGTAGAAATCCACGTGCGCGTTCTGCCAAAAGCAACATTTGCATGCATATCGTGTGGTTTTGCAGAAAACTGCGTCCGCGTCTACCAAAAGATGCATGTGCATGCTTAACACGCGTTTTGGCACAAATCCATGTGCGGGTGCTAAAAAGAGAAGCATCGGCATGCTTTTCACGTCGTTTGGTAGAAATCCACGTGCGCGTTCTGCCAAAAGCACCATTTGCATGCAAATCGTGTGGTTTTGCAGAAAACTGCGTCCGCGACTACCAAAAGATGCATGTGCATGCTTAACACGCGTTTTGGCACAAATCCATGTGCGGGTGCTAAAAAGAGCAGCATCGGCATGCTTTTCACGTCGTTTGGTGGAAATCCACGTGCGCGTTCTGCCAAAAGCACCATTTGCATGCATATCGTGTGGTTTTGCCGAAAACTGCGTCCGCGTCTACCAAAAGATGCATGTGCATGCTTAAAACGCGTTTGGGCACAAATCCATGTGCGGGTGCTAAAAAGAGCAGCATCGGCATGCTTTTCACGTCGTTTGGTAGAAATCCACGTGCGCGTTCTGCCAAAAGCACCATTTGCATGCATATCGTGCGGTTTTGCAGAAAACTGCGTCCGCGTCTACCAAAAGATGCATGTGCATGCTTAAAACGCGTTTTGGCACAAATCCATGTGCGGGTGCTAAAAAGATCAGCATCGGCATGCTTTTCACGTCGTTTGGTATAAATCCACGTGCGCGTTCTGCCAAAAGCGCCATTTGCATGCATATCGTGTGGTTTTGCAGAAAACTGCGTCCGCGTCTACCAAAAGATGCATTTGTATGCTTAAAACGCGTTTTAGCACAAATCCATGTGCCGGTGCTAAAAAGAGCAGCATCGGCATGCTTTTCACGTCGTTTGGTAGAAATCCACGTGCGCGTTCTGCCAAAAGCGCCATTTGCATGCATATCGTGTGGTTTTGCAGAAAACTGCGTCCGCGTCTACCAAAAGATGCATATGCATGCTTAAAACGCGTTTTAGCACAAATCCATGTGACGGTGCTAAAAAGAGCAGCATCGGCATGCTTTTCACGTCGTTTGGTAGAAATCCACGTGCGCGTTCTGCCAAAAGCACCATTTGCATGCATATCGTGCGGTTTTGCAGAAAACTGCGTCCGCGTCTACCAAAAGATGCATGTGCATGCTTAAAACGCGTTTTGGCACAAATCCATGTGCCGGTGCTAAAAAGAGCAGCATCGGCATGCTTTTCACGTCGTTTGATAGAAATCCACGTGCGCGTTCTGCCAAAAGCACCATTTGCATGCATATCGTGTGGTTTTGCAGAAAAGTGCGTCCGCGTCTACCAAAAGATGCATGTGCATGCTTAAAACGCATTTTAGCACAAATCCATGTGCCGGTGCTAAAAAGAGCAGCATCGGCAGGCTTTTCACGTCGTTTGGTAGAAATCCACGTGCGCGTTCTGCCAAAAGCAAC
>NW_027460490.1:0-68573 GCF_050947875.1 Dermacentor variabilis
CGTGCGCGTTCTGCCAAAAGCACCATTTGCATGCATATCGTGTGGTTTTGCAGAAAACTGCGTCCGCGTCTACCAAAAGATGCATGTGCATGCTTAAAACGCGTTTTAGCACAAATCCATGTGCCGGTGTTAAAAAGAGCAGCATCGGCATGTTTTTCACGTCGTTTGGTAGAAATCCACGTGCGCGTTCTGCCAAAAGCACCATTTGCATGCATATCGTGTGGTTTTGCAGAAAAGTGCGTCCGCGTCTACCAAAAGATGCATGTGCGTGCTTAAAACGCGTTTTGGAACAAATCCATGTGCGGGTGCTAAAAAGAGCAGCATCGGCTTGTTTTTCACGTCGTTTGGTAGAAATCCACGTGCGCGTTCTGCCAAAAGCACCATTTGCATGCATATCGTGCGGTTTTGCAGAAAACTGCGTCCGCGTCTACCAAAAGATGCATGTGCATGCTTAAAACGCGTTTTGGCACAAATCCATGTGCCGGTGCTAAAAAGAGCAGCATCGGCATGCTTTTCACGTCGTTTGGTGGAGATCCACGTGCGCGTTCTGCCAAAAGCACCATTTGCATGCATATCGTGCGGTTTTGCAGAAAACTGCGTCCGCGTCTACCAAAAGATGCATGTGCATGCTTAAAACGCGTTTTGGCACAAATCCATGTGCGGGTGCTAAAAAGAGCAGCATCGGCATGTTTTTCACGTCGTTTGGTAGAAATCCACGTGCGCGTTCTGCCAAAAGCACCATTTGCGTGCATATCGTGCGGTTTTGCAGAAAACTGCGTCCGCGTCTACCAAAAGATGGTTGTGCATGCTTAAAACGCGTTTTGGCACAAATCCATGTGCGGGTGCTAAAAAGAGCAGCATCGGCATGCTTTTCACGTCGTTTGGTAGACATCCACGCGCGCGTTCTGCCAAAAGCACCATTTGCATGCATATCGTGTGGTTTTGCCGAAAACTGCGTCCGCGTCTACCAAAAGATGCATGTGCATGCTTAAAACGCGTTTTGGCACAAATCCATATGCGGGTGCTAAAAAGAGCAGCATCGGCATGCTTTTCACGTCGTTTGGTAGAAATCCACGTGCGCGTTCTGCCAAAAGCACCATTTGCATGCATATCGTGTGGTTTTGCAGAAAACTGCGTCCGCGTCTACCAAAAGATGCATGTGCATGCTTAAAACGCGTTTTGGCACAAATCCATGTGCGGGTGCTAAAAAGAGCAGCATCGGCATGCTTTTCACTTCGTTTGGTAGAAATCCACAAGCGTTCTGCCAAAAGCACCATTTGCATGCATATCGTGTGGTTTTGCCGAAAACTGCGTCCGCGTCTACCAAAAGATGCATGTGCATGCTTAAAACGCGTTTTGGAACAAATCCATGTGCGGGTGCTAAAATGAGCAGCATCGGCATGCTTTTCACGTCGTTTGGTAGAAATCCACGTGCGCGTTCTGCCAAAAGCGCCATTTGCATGCATATCGTGTGGTTTTGCAGAAAACTGCGTCAGCGTCTACCAAAAGATGCAGGTGCATGCTTAAAACGCGTTTTGGCACAAATCCATGTGCGGGTGCTAAAAAGAGCAGCATCGGCATGCTTTTCACGTCGTTTGGTAGAAATCCACGCGCGCGTTCTGCCAAAAGCACCATTTGCATGCATATCGTGTGGTTTTGCCGAAAACTGCGTCCGCGTCTACCAAAAGATGCATGTGCATGCTTAAAACGCGTTTTGGCACACATCCATGTGCGGGTGCTAAAAAGAGAAGCATCGGCATGTTTTTCACGTCGTTTGGTAGAAATCCACGTGCGCGTTCTGCCAAAAGCACCATTTGCATGCATATCGTGCGGTTTTGCAGAAAACTGCGTCCGCGTCTACCAAAAGATGAATGTGCATGCTTAAAACGCGTTTTGGCACAAATCCATGTGCGGGTGCTAAAAAGAGCAGCGTGGGCATGCTTTTCACGTCGTTTGGTAGAAATCCACGCGGGCGTTCTGCCAAAAGCACCATTTGCATGCATATCGTGTGGTTTTGCCGAAAACTGCGTCCGCGTCTACCAAAAGATGCATGTGCATGCTTAAAACGCGTTTTGGAACAAATCCATGTGCGGGTGCTAAAAAGAGCAGCATCGGCTTGTTTTTCACGTCGTTTGGTAGAAATCCACGTGCGCGTTCTGCCAAAAGCACCATTTGCATGCATATCGTGTGGTTTTGCAGAAAACTGCGTCCGCGTCTACCAAAAGATGCATGTGCATGCTTAAAACGCGTTTTAGCACAAATCCATGTGCCGGTGTTAAAAAGAGCAGCATCGGCATGTTTTTCACGTCGTTTGGTAGAAATCCACGTGCGCGTTCTGCCAAAAGCACCATTTGCATGCATATCGTGTGGTTTTGCAGAAAAGTGCGTCCGCGTCTACCAAAAGATGCATGTGCGTGCTTAAAACGCGTTTTGGAACAAATCCATGTGCGGGTGCTAAAAAGAGCAGCATCGGCTTGTTTTTCACGTCGTTTGGTAGAAATCCACGTGCGCGTTCTGCCAAAAGCACCATTTGCATGCATATCGTGCGGTTTTGCAGAAAACTGCGTCCGCGTCTACCAAAAGATGCATGTGCATGCTTAAAACGCGTTTTGGCACAAATCCATGTGCCGGTGCTAAAAAGAGCAGCATCGGCATGCTTTTCACGTCGTTTGGTGGAGATCCACGTGCGCGTTCTGCCAAAAGCACCATTTGCATGCATATCGTGCGGTTTTGCAGAAAACTGCGTCCGCGTCTACCAAAAGATGCATGTGCATGCTTAAAACGCGTTTTGGCACAAATCCATGTGCGGGTGCTAAAAAGAGCAGCATCGGCATGTTTTTCACGTCGTTTGGTAGAAATCCACGTGCGCGTTCTGCCAAAAGCACCATTTGCGTGCATATCGTGCGGTTTTGCAGAAAACTGCGTCCGCGTCTACCAAAAGATGCATGTGCATGCTTAAAACGCGTTTTGGCACAAATCCATGTGCGGGTGCTAAAAAGAGCAGCATCGGCATGCTTTTCACGTCGTTTGGTAGACATCCACGCGCGCGTTCTGCCAAAAGCACCATTTGCATGCATATCGTGTGGTTTTGCCGAAAACTGCGTCCGCGTCTACCAAAAGATGCATGTGCATGCTTAAAACGCGTTTTGGCACAAATCCATATGCGGGTGCTAAAAAGAGCAGCATCGGCATGCTTTTCACGTCGTTTGGTAGAAATCCACGTGCGCGTTCTGCCAAAAGCACCATTTGCATGCATATCGTGTGGTTTTGCAGAAAACTGCGTCCGCGTCTACCAAAAGATGCATGTGCATGCTTAAAACGCGTTTTGGCACAAATCCATGTGCGGGTGCTAAAAAGAGCAGCATCGGCATGCTTTTCACTTCGTTTGGTAGAAATCCACAAGCGTTCTGCCAAAAGCACCATTTGCATGCATATCGTGTGGTTTTGCCGAAAACTGCGTCCGCGTCTACCAAAAGATGCATGTGCATGCTTAAAACGCGTTTTGGAACAAATCCATGTGCGGGTGCTAAAAAGAGCAGCATCGGCATGCTTTTCACGTCGTTTGGTAGAAATCCACGTGCGCGTTCTGCCAAAAGCGCCATTTGTATGCATATCGTGTGGTTTTGCAGAAAACTGCGTCAGCGTCTACCAAAAGATGCAGGTGCATGCTTAAAACGCGTTTTGGCACAAATCCATGTGCGGGTGCTAAAAAGAGCAGCATCGGCATGCTTTTCACGTCGTTTGGTAGAAATCCACGCGCGCGTTCTGCCAAAAGCACCATTTGCATGCATATCGTGTGGTTTTGCCGAAAACTGCGTCCGCGTCTACCAAAAGATGCATGTGCATGCTTAAAACGCGTTTTGGCACACATCCATGTGCGGGTGCTAAAAAGAGAAGCATCGGCATGTTTTTCACGTCGTTTGGTAGAAATCCACGTGCGCGTTCTGCCAAAAGCACCATTTGCATGCATATCGTGCGGTTTTGCAGAAAACTGCGTCCGCGTCTACCAAAAGATGAATGTGCATGCTTAAAACGCGTTTTGGCACAAATCCATGTGCGGGTGCTAAAAAAAGCAGCGTGGGCATGCTTTTCACGTCGTTTGGTAGAAATCCACGCGGGCGTTCTGCTAAAAGCACCATTTGCATGCATATCGTGTGGTTTTGCCGAAAACTGCGTCCGCGTCTACCAAAAGATGCATGTGCATGCTTAAAACGCGTTTTGGAACAAATCCATGTGCGGGTGCTAAAAAGAGCAGCATCGGCTTGTTTTTCACGTCGTTTGGTAGAAATCCACGTGCGCGTTCTGCCAAAAGCACCATTTGCATGCATATCGTGCGGTTTTGCAGAAAACTGCGTCCGCGTCTACCAAAAGATGCATGTGCATGCTTAAAACGCGTTTTGGCACAAATCCATGTGCCGGTGCTAAAAAGAGCAGCATCGGCATGCTTTTCACGTCGTTTGGTGGAGATCCACGTGCGCGTTCTGCCAAAAGCACCATTTGCATGCATATCGTGCGGTTTTGCAGAAAACTGCGTCCGCGTCTACCAAAAGATGCATGTGCATGCTTAAAACGCGTTTTGGCACAAATCCATGTGCGGGTGCTAAAAAGAGCAGCATCGGCATGTTTTTCACGTCGTTTGGTAGAAATCCACGTGCGCGTTCTGCCAAAAGCACCATTTGCGTGCATATCGTGCGGTTTTGCAGAAAACTGCGTCCGCGTCTACCAAAAGATGCATGTGCATGCTTAAAACGCGTTTTGGCACAAATCCATGTGCGGGTGCTAAAAAGAGCAGCATCGGCATGCTTTTCACGTCGTTTGGTAGAAATCCACGTGCGCGTTCTGCCAAAAGCACCATTTGCATGCATATCGTGTGGTTTTGCAGAAAACTGCGTCCGCGTCTACCAAAAGTTGCATGTGCATGCTTAAAACGCGTTTTGGCACAAATCCATGTCCGGGTGCTAAAAAGAGCAGCATCGGCATGCTTTTCACGTCGTTTGGTAGAAATCCACGCGCGCGTTCTGCCAAAAGCACCATTTGCATGCATATCGTGTGGTTTTGCCGAAAACTGCGTCCGCGTCTACCAAAAGATGCATGTGCATGCTTAAAACGCGTTTTGGCACAAATCCATGTGCGGGTGCTAAAAAGAGCAGCATCGGCATGTTTTTCACGTCGTTTGGTAGAAATCCACGTGCGCGTTCTGCCAAAAGCACCATTTGCATGCATATCGTGCGGTTTTGCAGAAAACTGCCTCCGCGTCTACCAAAAGATGCATGTGCATGCTTAAAACGCGTTTTGGCACAAATCCATGTGCCGGTGCTAAAAAGAGCAGCATCGGCATGCTTTTCACGTCGTTTGGTAGAAATCCACGTGCGCGTTCTGCCAAAAGCACCATTTGCATGCATATCGTGTGGTTTTGCAGAAAAGTGCGTCCGCGTCTACCAAAAGATGCATGTGCGTGCTTAAAACGCGTTTTAGCACAAATCCATGTGCCGGTGCTAAAAAGAGCAGCATGGGCATGCTTTTCACGTCGTTTGGTAGAAATCCACGTGCGCGTTCTGCCAAAAGCACCATTTGCATGCATATCGTGTGGTTTTGCCGAAAACTGCGTCCGCGTCTACCAAAAGATGCATGTGCATGCTTAAAACGCGTTTTGACACAAATCCATGTGCGGGTGCTAACAAGAGCAGCATCGGCATGCTTTTCACATCGTTTGGTAGAAATCCACGTGCGCGTTCTGCCAAAAGCACCATTTGCGTACATATCGTGCGGTTTTGCAGAAAACTGCGTCCGCGTCTACCAAAAGATGCATGTGCATGCTTAAAACGCGTTTTGGCACAAATCCATGTGCGGGTGCTAAACGGAGCAGCATCGGCATGCTTTTCACGTCGTTTGGTAGAAATCCACGTGCGCGTTCTGCCAAAAGCACCATTTGCATCCATACGGTGTGGTTTTGCCGAAAACTGCGTCCGCGTCTACCAAAAGATGCATGTGCATGCTTAAAACGCGTTTTGGCACAAATCCATGTGCGGGTGCTAAAAAGAGCAGCATCGGCATGCTTTTCACGTCGTTTGGTAGAAATCCACGCGCGCGTTCTGCCAAAAGCACCATTTGCATGCATATCGTGTGGTTTTGCCGAAAACTGCGTCCGCGTCTACCAAAAGATGCATGTGCATGCTTAAAACGCGTTTTGGCACAAATCCATGTGCGGGTGCTAAAAAGAGCAGCATCGGCATGCTTTTCACGTCGTTTGGTAGAAATCCACGTGCGCGTTCTGCCAAAAGCACCATTTGCATGCATATCGTGTGGTTTTGCAGAAAACTGCGTCCGCGTCTACCAAAAGATGCATGTGCATGCTTAAAACGCGTTTTGGCACAAATCCATGTCCGGGTGCTAAAAAGAGCAGCATCGGCATGCTTTTAGCGTCGTTTGGTAGAAATCCACGCGCGCGTTCTGCCAAAAGCACCATTTGCATGCATATCGTGTGGTTTTGCCGAAAACTGCGTCCGCGTCTACCAAAAGATGCATGTGCATGCTTAAAACGCGTTTTAGCACAAATCCATGTGCCGGTGTTAAAAAGAGCAGCATCGGCATGTTTTTCACGTCGTTTGGTAGAAATCCACGTGCGCGTTCTGCCAAAAGCACCATTTGCATGCATATCGTGCGGTTTTGCAGAAAACTGCGTCCGCGTCTACCAAAAGATGCATGTGCATGCTTAAAACGCGTTTTGGCACAAATCCATGTGCGGGTGCTAAAAAGAGCAGCATCGGCATGCTTTTCACGTCGTTTGGTGGAAATCCACGTGCGCGTTCTGCCAAAAGCACCATTTGCATGCATATCGTGCGGTTTTGCAGAAAACTGCGTCCGCGTCTACCAAAAGATACATGTGCATGCTTAAAACGCGTTTTGGCACAAATCCATGTGCCGGTGCTAAAAAGAGCAGCATCGGCATGCTTTTCACGTCGTTTGGTAGAAATCCACGTGCGCGTTCTGCCAAAAGCACCATTTGCATGCATATCGTGTGGTTTTGCAGAAAAGTGCGTCCGCGTCTACCAAAAGATGCATGTGCATGCTTAAAACGCGTTTTAGCACAAATCCATGTGCCGGTGCTAAAAAGAGCAGCGTGGGCATGCTTTTCACGTCGTTTGGTAGAAATCCAAGCGCGCGTTCTGCCAAAAGCACCATTTGCATGCATATCGTGTGGTTTTGCCGAAAACTGCGTCCGCGTCTATCAAAAGATGCATGTGCATGCTTAAAACGCGTTTTGGCACAAATCCATGTGCGGGTGCTAAAAAGAGCAGCATCGGCATGCTTTTCACGTCGTTTGGTAGAAATCCACGTGCGCGTTCTGCCAAAAGCACCATTTGCATGCATATCGTGCGGTTTTGCAGAAAACTGCGTCCGCGTCTACCAAAAGATGCATGCGCATGCTTAAAACGCGTTTTGGCACAAATCCATGTGCGGGTGCTAAAAAGAGCAGCATCGGCATGCTTTTCACGTCGTTTGGTAGAAATCCACAAGCGTTCTGCCAAAAGCACCATTTGCATGCATATCGTGTGGTTTTGCCGAAAACTGCGTCCGCGTCTACCAAAAGATGCATGTGCATGCTTAAAACGCGTTTTGGAACAAATCCATGTGCGGGTGCTAAAAAGAGCAGCATCGGCATGCTTTTCACGTCGTTTGGTGGAAATCCACGTGCGCGTTCTGCCAAAAGCACCATTTGCATGCATATCGTGCGGTTTTGCAGAAAACTGCGTCCGCGTCTACCAAAAGATACATGTGCATGCTTAAAACGCGTTTTGGCACAAATCCATGTGCCGGTGCTAAAAAGAGCAGCATCGGCATGCTTTTCACGTCGTTTGGTAGAAATCCACGTGCGCGTTCTGCCAAAAGCACCATTTGCATGCATATCGTGTGGTTTTGCAGAAAAGTGCGTCCGCGTCTACCAAAAGATGCATGTGCATGCTTAAAACGCGTTTTAGCACAAATCCATGTGCCGGTGCTAAAAAGAGCAGCGTGGGCATGCTTTTCACGTCGTTTGGTAGAAATCCAAGCGCGCGTTCTGCCAAAAGCACCATTTGCATGCATATCGTGTGGTTTTGCCGAAAACTGCGTCCGCGTCTATCAAAAGATGCATGTGCATGCTTAAAACGCGTTTTGGCACAAATCCATGTGCGGGTGCTAAAAAGAGCAGCATCGGCATGCTTTTCACGTCGTTTGGTAGAAATCCACGTGCGCGTTCTGCCAAAAGCACCATTTGCATGCATATCGTGCGGTTTTGCAGAAAACTGCGTCCGCGTCTACCAAAAGATGCATGCGCATGCTTAAAACGCGTTTTGGCACAAATCCATGTGCGGGTGCTAAAAAGAGCAGCATCGGCATGCTTTTCACGTCGTTTGGTAGAAATCCACAAGCGTTCTGCCAAAAGCACCATTTGCATGCATATCGTGTGGTTTTGCCGAAAACTGCGTCCGCGTCTACCAAAAGATGCATGTGCATGCTTAAAACGCGTTTTGTAACAAATCCATGTGCGGGTGCTAAAAAGAGCAGCATCGGCATGTTTTTCACGTCGTTTGGTGGAAATCCACGTGCGCGTTCTGCCAAAAGCACCATTTGCATGCATATCGTGCGGTTTTGCAGAAAACTGCGTCCGCGTCTACCAAAAGATGCATGTGCATGCTTAAAACCCGTTTTGGCACAAATCCATGTGCCGGTGCTAAAAAGAGCAGCATCGGCATGCTTTTCACGTCGTTTGGTAGAAATCCACGTGCGCGTTCTGCCAAAAGCACCATTTGCATGCTTATCGTGTGGTTTTGCAGAAAAGTGCGTCCGCGTCTACCAAAAGATGCATGTGCATGCTTAAAACGCGTTTTAGCACAAATCCATGTGCCGGTGCTAAAAAGAGCAGCGTGGGCATGCTTTTCACGTCCTTTGGTAGAAATCCACGCGCGCGTTCTGCCAAAAGCACCATTTGCATGCATATCGTGTGGTTTTGCCGAAAACTGCGTCCGCGTCTACCAAAAGATGCATGTGCATGCTTAAAACGCGTTTTCGCACAAATCCATGTGCGGGTGCTAAAAAGAGCAGCATCGGCATGCTTTTCACGTCGTTTGGTAGAAATCCACGTGCGCGTTCTGCCAAAAGCACCATTTGCATGCATATCGTGTGGTTTTGCAGAAAACTGCGTCCGCGTCTACCAAAAGATGCATGTGCATGCTTAAAACGCGTTTTGGCACAAATCCATGTGCGGGTGCTAAAAAGAGCAGCATCGGCATGCTTTTCACGTCGTTTGGTAGAAATCCACGCGCGCGTTCTGCCAAAAGCACCATTTGCATGCATATCGTGTGGTTTTGCCGAAAACTGCGTCCGCGTCTACCAAAAGATGCATGTGCATGCTTAAAACGCGTTTTGGCACAAATCCATGTGCGGGTGCTAAAAAGAGCAGCATCGGCATGTTTTTCACGTCGTTTGGTAGAAATCCACGTGCGCGTTCTGCCAAAAGCACCATTTGCATGCATATCGTGCGGTTTTGCAGAAAACTCCGTCCGCGTCTACCAAAAGATGCATGTGCATGCTTAAAACACGTTTTGGCACAAATCCATGTGCGGGTGCTAAAAAGAGCAGCATCGGCATGCTTTTCACGTCGTTTGGTGGAAATCCACGTGCGCGTTCTGCCAAAAGCACCATTTGCATGCATATCGTGCGGTTTTACAGAAAACTGCGTCCGCGTCTACCAAAGATGCATCTGCATGCTTAAAACGCGTTTTGGCACAAATCCATGTGCGGGTGCTAAAAAGAGCAGCATCCGCATGCTTTTCTCGTCGTTTGGTAGAAATCCACGTGCGCGTTCTGCCAAAAGCACCATTTGCATGCCTATCGTGTGGTTTTGCAGAAAAGTGCGTCCGCGTCTACCAAAAGATGCATGTGCATGCTTAAAACGCGTTTTAGCACAAATCCATGTGCCGGTGCTAAAAAGAGCAACATCGGCATGCTTTTCACGTCGTTTGGTAGAAATCCACGTGCGCGTTCTGCCAAAAGCACCATTTGCATGCATATCGTGTGGTTTTGCAGAAAAGTGCGTCCGCGTCTACCAAAAGATGCATGTGCATGCTTAAAACGCGTTTTAGCACAAATCCATGTGCCGGTGCTAAAAAGAGCAGCATGGGCATGCTTTTCACGTCGTTTGGTAGAAATCCACGCGCGCGTTCTGCCAAAAGCACCATTTGCATGCATATCGTGTGGTTTTGCCGAAAACTGCGTCCGCGTCTACCAAAAGATGCATGTGCATGCTCAAACGCGTTTTGGCACAAATCCATGTGCGGGTGCTAAAAAGAGCAGCATCGGCATGCTTTTCACGTCGTTTGGTAGAAATCCACGTGCGCGTTCTGCCAAAAGCACCATTTGCATGCATATCGTGCGGTTTTGCAGAAAACTGCGTCCGCGTCTACCAAAAGATGCATGTGCATGCTTAAAACGCGTTTTGGCACAAATCCATGTGCGGGTGCTAAAAAGAGCAGCATCGGCATGCTTTTCACGTCGTTTGGTAGAAATCCACGTGCGCGTTCTGCCAAAAGCACCATTTGCATGCATATCGTGTGGTTTTGCAGAAAAGTGCGTCCGCGTCTACCAAAAGATGCATGTGCATGCTTAAAACGCGTTTTGGCACAAATCCATGTGCCGGTGCTAAAAAGAGCAGCATCGGCATGCTTTTCACGTCGTTTGGTGAAAATCCGTGTGGGCGTTCTGCCAAAAGCACCATTTGCATGCATATCGTGCGGTTTTGCAGAAAACTGCGTCCGCGTCTACCAAAAGATGCATGTGCATGCTTAAAACGTGTTTTGGCACAAATCCATGTGCCGGTGCTAAAAAGAGCAGCATCGGCATGCTTTTCACGTCGTTTGGTAGAAATCCTCGTGCGCGTTCTGCCAAAAGCACCATTTGCATGCATATCGTATGGTTTTGCAGAAAAGTGCGTCCGCGTCTACCAAAAGATGCATGTGCATGCTTATAACGCGTTTTAGCACAAATCCATGTGCCGGTGCTAAAAAGAGCAGCATCGGCAGGCTTTTCACGTCGTTTGGTAGAAATCCACGTGCGCGATATGCCAAAAGCACCATTTGCATGCATATCGTGTGGTTTTGCAGAAAACTGCGTCCGCGTCTACCAAAAGATGCATGTGCATGCTTAACACGCGTTTTGGCACAAATCCATGTGCGGGTGCTAAAAAGAGCAGCATCGACATGCTTTTCACGTCGTTTGGTAGAAATCCACGCGCGCGTTCTGCCAAAAGCACCATTTGCATGCATATCGCGTGGTTTTGCAGAAAACTGCGTCCGCGTCTACCAAAAGATGCATGTGCATGCTTAAAACGCGTTTTGGCACAAATCCATGTGCGGGTGCTAAAAAGAGCAGCATCGGCATGCTTTTCACGTCGTTTGGTAGAAATCCACGTGCGCGTTCTGCCAAAAGCGCCATTTGCATGCATATCGTGTGGTTTTGCAGAAAACTGCGTCCGCGTCTACCAAAAGATGCATGTGCATGCTTAAAACGCGTTTTGGCACAAATCCATGTGCGGGTGCTAAAAAGGGCAGCATCGGCATGCTTCTCACGTCGTTTGGTGGAAATCAACGTGCGCGTTCTGCCAAAAGCACCATTTGCATGCATATCGTGCGGTTTTGCAGAAAACTGCGTCCGCGTCTACCAAAAGATGCATGTGCATGCTTAAAACGCGTTTTGGCACAAATCCATGTGCCGGTGCTAAAAAGAGCAGCATCGGCATGCTTTTCACGTCGTTTGGTAGAAATCCACGTGCGCGTTCTGCCAAAAGCACCATTTGCATTCATATCGTGTGGTTTTGCAGAAAAGTGCGTCCGCGTCTACCAAAAGATGCATGTGCATGCTTAAAACGCGTGTTAGCACAAATCCATGTGCCGGTGCTAAAAAGAGCAGCATCAGCATGCTTTTCACGTCGTTTGGTAGAAATCCACGTGCGCGTTCTGCCAAAAGCACCATTTGCATGCATATCGTGTGGTTTTGCCGAACTGACTGCGTCCGCGTCTACCAAAAGATGCATGTGCATGCTTAAAACGCGTTTTGGCACAAATACATGTGCGGGTGCTAAAAAGAGCAGCATCGGCATGCTTTTCACGTCGTTTGGTAGAAATCCACAAGCGTTCTGCCAAAAGCACCATTTGCATGCATATCGTGTGGTTTTGCAGAAAACTGCGTCCGCGTCTACCAAAAGATGCATGTGCATGCTTAAAACGCGTTTTGGCACAAATCCATGTGCGGGTGCTAAAAAGAGCAGCATCGGCATGCTTTTCACGTCGTTTGGTAGAAATCCACGTGCGCGTTCTGCCAAAAGCACCATTTGCATGCATATCGTGTGGTTTTGCCGAAAACTGCGTCCGCGTCTACCAAAAGATGCATGTGCATGCTTAAAACGCGTTTTGGCACAAATCCATGTGCGGGTGCTAAAAAGAGCAGCATCGGCATGTTTTTCACGTCGTTTGGTAGAAATCCACGTGCGCGTTCTGCCAAAAGCACCATTTGCATGCATATCGTGCGGTTTTGCAGAAAACTGCGTCCGCGTCTACCAAAAGATGCATGTGCATGCTTAAAACGCGTTTTGGCACAAATCCATGCGCGGGTGCTAAAAAGAGCAGCATCGGCATGCTTTTCCCGTCGTTTGGTGGAAATCCACGTGCGCGTTCTGCCAAAAGCACCATTTGCATGCATATCGTGCGGTTTTGCAGAAAACTACGTCCGCGTCTACCAAAAGATGCATGTGCATGCTTAAAACGCGTTTTGGCACAAATCCATGTGCCGGTGCTAAAAAGAGCAGCATCGGCATGCTTTTCACGTCGTTTGGTAGAAATCCACGTGCGCGTTCTGCCAAAAGCACCATTTGCATGCATATCGTGTGGTTTTGCAGAAAAGTGCGTCCGCGTCTACCAAAAGATGCATGTGCATGCTTAAAACGCGCTTTGGCACAAATCCATGTGCCGGTGCTAAAAAGATCAGCATCGGCATGCTTTTCACGTCGTTTGGTAGAAATCCACGTGCGCGTTCTGCCAAAAGCACCATTTGCATGCATATCGTGCGGTTTTGCAGAAAACTGCGTCCGCGTCTACCAAAAGATACATGTGCATGCTTAAAACGCGTTTTGGCACAAATCCATGTGCCGGTGCTAAAAAGAGCAGCATCGGCATGCTTTTCACGTCGTTTGGTAGAAATCCACGTGCGCGTTCTGCCAAAAGCACCATTTGCATGCATATCGTGTGGTTTTGCAGAAAAGTGCGTCCGCGTCTACCAAAAGATGCATGTGCATGCTTAAAACGCGTTTTAGCACAAATCCATGTGCCGGTGCTAAAAAGAGCAGCATCGGCAGGCTTTTCACGTCGTTTGGTAGAAATCCACGTGCGCGATATGCCAAAAGCACCATTTGCATGCATATCGTGTGGTTTTGCAGAAAACTGCGTCCGCGTCTACCAAAAGATGCATGTGCATGCTTAACACGCGTTTTGGCACAAATCCATGTGCGGGTGCTAAAACGAGCAGCATCGGCATGCTTTTCACGTCGTTTGATAGAAATCCACGCGCGCGTTCTGCCAAAAGCACCATTTGCATGCATATAGTGTGGTTTTGCAGAAAACTGCGTCCGCATCTACCAAAAGATGCATGTGCATGCTTAAAACGCGTTTTGGCACAAATCCATGTGCGGGTGCTAAAAAGAGCAGCATCGGCATGCTTTTCACGTCGTTTGGTAGAAATCCACGTGCGCGTTCTGCCAAAAGCACCATTTGCATGCATATCGTGCGGTTTTGCAGAAAACTGCGTCCACGTCTACCAAAAGATGCATGTGCATGCTTAAAACGCGTTTTGGCACAAATCCATGTGCCGGTGCTAAAAAGAGCAGCATCGGCATGCTTTTCACGTCGTTTGGTAGAAATCCACGTGCGCGTTCTGCCAAAAGCACCATTTGCATTCATATCGTGTGGTTTTGCAGAAAAGTGCGTCCGCGTCTACCAAAAGATGCATGTGCATGCTTAAAACGCCGTGTTAGCACAAATCCATGTGCCGGTGCTAAAAAGAGCAGCATCGGCATGCTTTTCACGTCGTTTGGTAGAAATCCACGTGCGCGTTCTGCCAAAAGCACCATTTGCATGCATATCGTGTGGTTTTGCAGAAAAGTGCGTCCGCGTCTACCAAAAGATGCATGTGCATGCTTTAAAAACGCGTTTTAGCACAAATCCATGTGCCGGTGCTAAAAAGAGCAGCATCGGCAGGCTTTTCACGTCGTTTGGTAGAAATCCACGTGCGCGATATGCCAAAAGCACCATTTGCATGCATATCGTGTGGTTTTGCAGAAAACTGCGTCCGCGTCTACCAAAAGATGCATGTGCATGCTTAACACGCGTTTTGGCACAAATCCATGTGCGGGTGCTAAACGAGCAGCATCGGCATGCTTTTCACGTCGTTTGATAGAATCCACGCGCGCGTTCTGCCAAAAGCACCATTTGCATGCATATAGTGTGGTTTTGCAGAAAACTGCGTCCGCATCTACCAAAAGATGCATGTGCATGCTTAAAACGCGTTTTGGCACAAATCCATGTGCGGGTGCTAAAAAGAGCAGCATCGGCAGGCTTTTCACGTCGTTTGGTAGAAATCCACGTGCGCGATATGCCAAAAGCACCATTTGCATGCATATCGTGTGGTTTTGCAGAAAACTGCGTCCGCGTCTACCAAAAGATGCATGTGCATGCTTAACACGCGTTTTGGCACAAATCCATGTGCGGGTGCTAAAAAGAGCAGCATCGACATGCTTTTCACGTCGTTTGGTAGAAATCCACGCGCGCGTTCTGCCAAAAGCACCATTTGCATGCATATCGCGTGGTTTTGCAGAAAACTGCGTCCGCGTCTACCAAAAGATGCATGTGCATGCTTAAAACGCGTTTTGGCACAAATCCATGTGCGGGTGCTAAAAAGAGCAGCATCGGCATGCTTTTCACGTCGTTTGGTAGAAATCCACGTGCGCGTTCTGCCAAAAGCGCCATTTGCATGCATATCGTGTGGTTTTGCAGAAAACTGCGTCCGCGTCTACCAAAAGATGCATGTGCATGCTTAAAACGCGTTTTGGCACAAATCCATGTGCGGGTGCTAAAAAGGGCAGCATCGGCATGCTTCTCACGTCGTTTGGTGGAAATCCACGTGCGCGTTCTGCCAAAAGCACCATTTGCATGCATATCGTGCGGTTTTGCAGAAAACTGCGTCCGCGTCTACCAAAAGATGCATGTGCATGCTTAAAACGCGTTTTGGCACAAATCCATGTGCCGGTGCTAAAAAGAGCAGCATCGGCATGCTTTTCACGTCGTTTGGTAGAAATCCACGTGCGCGTTCTGCCAAAAGCACCATTTGCATTCATATCGTGTGGTTTTGCAGAAAAGTGCGTCCGCGTCTACCAAAAGATGCATGTGCATGCTTAAAACGCGTGTTAGCACAAATCCATGTGCCGGTGCTAAAAAGAGCAGCATCAGCATGCTTTTCACGTCGTTTGGTAGAAATCCACGTGCGCGTTCTGCCAAAAGCACCATTTGCATGCATATCGTGTGGTTTTGCCGAAAACTGCGTCCGCGTCTACCAAAAGATGCATGTGCATGCTTAAAACGCGTTTTGGCACAAATACATGTGCGGGTGCTAAAAAGAGCAGCATCGGCATGCTTTTCACGTCGTTTGGTAGAAATCCACAAGCGTTCTGCCAAAAGCACCATTTGCATGCATATCGTGTGTTTTGCAGAAAACTGCGTCCGCGTCTACCAAAAGATGCATGTGCATGCTTAAAACGCGTTTTGGCACAAATCCATGTGCGGGTGCTAAAAAGAGCAGCATCGGCATGCTTTTCACGTCGTTTGTAGAAATCCACGTGCGCGTTCTGCCAAAAGCACCATTTGCATGCATATCGTGTGGTTTTGCCGAAAACTGCGTCCGCGTCTACCAAAAGATGCATGTGCATGCTTAAAACGCGTTTTGGCACAAATCCATGTGCGGGTGCTAAAAAGAGCAGCATCGGCATGTTTTTCACGTCGTTTGGTAGAAATCCACGTGCGCGTTCTGCCAAAAGCACCATTTGCATGCATATCGTGCGGTTTTGCAGAAAACTGCGTCCGCGTCTACCAAAAGATGCATGTGCATGCTTAAAACGCGTTTTGGCACAAATCCATGCGCGGGTGCTAAAAAGAGCAGCATCGGCATGCTTTTCCCGTCGTTTGGTGGAAATCCACGTGCGCGTTCTGCAAAAGCACCATTTGCATGCATATCGTGCGGTTCGCAGAAAACTACGTCCGCGTCTACCAAAAGATGCATGTGCATGCTTAAAACGCGTTTTGGCACAAATCCATGTGCCGGTGCTAAAAAGAGCAGCATCGGCATGCTTTTCACGTCGTTTGGTAGAAATCCACGTGCGCGTTCTGCCAAAAGCACCATTTGCATGCATATCGTGTGGTTTTGCAGAAAAGTGCGTCCGCGTCTACCAAAAGATGCATGTGCATGCTTAAAACGCGCTTTGGCACAAATCCATGTGCCGGTGCTAAAAAGATCAGCATCGGCATGCTTTTCACGTCGTTTGGTAGAAATCCACGTGCGCGTTCTGCCAAAAGCACCATTTGCATGCATATCGTGCGGATTTGCAGAAAACTGCGTCCGCGTCTACCAAAAGATACATGTGCATGCTTAAAACGCGTTTTGGCACAAATCCATGTGCCGGTGCTAAAAAGAGCAGCATCGGCATGCTTTTCACGTCGTTGGTAGAAATCCACGTGCGCGTTCTGCCAAAAGCACCATTTGCATGCATATCGTGTGGTTTTGCAGAAAAGTGCGTCCGCGTCTACCAAAAGATGCATGTGCATGCTTAAAACGCGTTTTAGCACAAATCCATGTGCCGGTGCTAAAAAGAGCAGCATCGGCAGGCTTTTCACGTCGTTTGGTAGAAATCCACGTGCGCGATATGCCAAAAGCACCATTTGCATGCATATCGTGTGGTTTTGCAGAAAACTGCGTCCGCGTCTACCAAAGATGCATGTGCATGCTTAACACGCGTTTTGGCACAAATCCATGTGCGGGTGCTAAAACGAGCAGCATCGGCATGCTTTTCACGTCGTTTGATAGAAATCCACGCGCGCGTTCTGCCAAAAGCACCATTTGCATGCATATAGTGTGGTTTTGCAGAAAACTGCGTCCGCATCTACCAAAAGATGCATGTGCATGCTTAAAACGCGTTTTGGCACAAATCCATGTGCGGGTGCTAAAAAGAGCAGCATCGGCATGCTTTTCACGTCGTTTGGTAGAAATCCACGTGCGCGTTCTGCCAAAAGCACCATTTGCATGCATATCGTGCGGTTTTGCAGAAAAACTGCGTCCACGTCTACCAAAAGATGCATGTGCATGCTTAAAACGCGTTTTGGCACAAATCCATGTGCCGGTGCTAAAAAGAGCAGCATCGGCATGCTTTTCACGTCGTTTGGTAGAAATCCACGTGCGCGTTCTGCCAAAAGCACCATTTGCATTCATATCGTGTGGTTTTGCAGAAAAGTGCGTCCGCGTCTACCAAAAGATGCATGTGCATGCTTAAAACGCGTGTTAGCACAAATCCATGTGCCGGTGCTAAAAAGAGCAGCATCGGCATGCTTTTCACGTCGTTTGGTAGAAATCCACGTGCGCGTTCTGCCAAAAGAACCATTTGCATGCATATCGTGTGGTTTTGCAGAAAACTGCGTCCGCGTCTACCAAAAGATGCATGTGCATGCTTAACACGCGTTTTGGCACAAATCCATGTGCGGGTGCTAAAAAGAGCAGCATCGGCATGCTTTTCACGTCGTTTGGTAGAAATCCACGCGCGCGTTCTGCCAAAAGCACCATTTGCATGCATATCGTGTGGTTTTGCCGAAACTGCGTCCGCGTCTACCAAAAGATGCATGTGCATGCTTAACACGCGTTTTGGCACAAATCCATGTGCGGGTGCTGAAAAGAGCAGCATCGGCATGCTTTTCACGTCGTTTGGTAGAAATCCACGTGCGCGTTCTGCCAAAAGCAACATTTGCATGCATATCGTGCGGTTTTGCAGAAAACTGCGTCCGCGTCTACCAAAAGATGCATGTGCATGCTTAAAACGCGTTTTGGCACAAATCCATGTGCGGGTGCTAAAAAGAGCAGCATCGGCATGCTTTTCACGTCGTTTGGTAGAAATCCATGTGCGCGTTCTGCCAAAAGCACCATTTGCATGCATATCGTGTGGTTTTGCAGAAAAGTGCGTCCGCGTCTACCAAAAGATGCATGTCATGCTTAAAACGCGTTTTAGCACAAATACATGTGCCGGTGCTAAAAAGAGCAGCATCGGCAGGCTTTTCACGTCGGCTGGTAGAAATCCACATGCGCGTTCTGCCAAAAGCACCATTTGCATGCATATCGTGTGGTTTTGCAGAAAACTGCGTCCGCGTCTACCAAAAGATGCATGTGCATGCTTAACACGCGTTTTGGCACAAATCCATGTGCGGGTGCTAAAAGAGCAGCATCGGAATGCTTTTCACGTCGTTTGGTAGAAATCCACGTGCGCGTTCTGCCAAAAGCAACATTTGCATGCATATCGTGTGGTTTTGCAGAAAACTGCGTCCGCGTCTACCAAAAGATGCATGTGCATGCTTAAAACGCGTTTTAGCACAAATACAGGCGCCGGTGCTAAAAAGAGCAGCATCGGCAGCTTTTCACGTCGTTTGGTAGAAATCCACATGCGCGTTCTGCCAAAAGCACCATTTGCATGCATATCGTGTGGTTTTGCAGAAAACTGCGTCCGCGTCTACCAAAAGATGCATGTGCATGCTTAACACGCGGTTTGGCACAAATCCATGTGCGGGTGCTAAAAAGAGCAGCATCGGCATGCTTTTCACGTCGTTTGGTAGAAATCCACGGGCGCGTTCTGCCAAAAGCACCATTTGCATGCATATCGTGTGGTTTTGCCGAAAACTGCGTCCGCGTCTACCAAAAGATGCATGTGCATGCTTAACACGCGTTTTGGCACAAATCCATGTGCGGGTGCTAAAAATAGCAGCATCCGCATGCTTTTCACGTCGTTTGGTAGAAATCCACGTGCGCGTTCTGCAAAAGCGCCATTTGCATCCATATCGTGTAGTTTTGCCGAAAACTGCGTCCGCGTCTACCAAAAGATGCATGTGCATGCTTAAAACGCGTTTTGGCACAAATCCATGTGCGGGTGCTAAAAAGAGCAGCATCGGCATGCTTTTCACGTCGTTTGGTAGAAATCCACGTGCGCGTTCTGCCAAAAGCACCATTTGCATGCATATCGTGCGGTTTTGCAGAAAACTGCGTCCGCGTCTACCAAAAGATGCATGTGCATGCTTAAAACGCGTTTTGGCACAAATCCATGTGCCGGTGCTAAAAAGAGCAGCATCGGCATGCTTTTCACGTCGTTTGGTAGAAATCCACGTGCGCGTTCTGCCAAAAGCACCATTTGCATGCATATCGTGCGGTTTTGCAGAAAACTGCGTCCGCGTCTACCAAAAGATGCATGTGCATGCTTAACACGCGTTTTGGCACAAATCCATGTGCGGGTGCTAAAAAGAGCAGCATCGGAATGCTTTTCACGTCGTTTGGTAGAAATCCACATGCGCGTTCTGCCAAAAGCAACATTTGCATGCATATCGTGTGGTTTTGCAGAAAACTGCGTCCGCGTCTACCAAAAGATGCATGTGCACGCTTAAAACGCGTTTTAGCACAAATACATGTGCCGGTGCTAAAAAGAGCAGCATCGGCAGGCTTTTCACGTCGTTTGGTAGAAATCCACGTGCGCGTTCTGCCAAAAGCACCATTTGCATGCATATCGTGTGGTTTTGCAGAAAACCGTCCGCGTCTACCAAAAGATGCATGTGCATGCTTAACACGCGGTTTGGCACAAATCCATGTGCGGGTGCTAAAAAGAGCAGCATCGGCATGCTTTTCACGTCGTTTGGTAGAAATCCACGGGCGCGTTCTGCCAAAAGCACCATTTGCATGCATATCGTGTGGTTTTGCCGAAAACTGCGTCCGCGTCTACCAAAAGATGCATGTGCATGCTTAACACGCGTTTTGGCACAAATCCATGTGCGGGTGCTAAAAATAGCAGCATCCGCATGCTTTTCACGTCGTTTGGTAGAAATCCACGTGCGCGTTCTGCCAAAAGCGCCATTTGCATGCATATCGTGTAGTTTTGCCGAAAACTGCGTCCGCGTCTACCAAAAGATGCATGTGCATGCTTAAAACGCGTTTTGGCACAAATCCATGTGCGGGTGCTAAAAAGAGCAGCATCGGCATGCTTTTCACGTCGTTTGGTAGAAATCCACGTGCGCGTTCTGCCAAAAGCACCATTTGCATGCATATCGTGCGGTTTTGCAGAAAACTGCGTCCGCGTCTACCAAAAGATGCATGTGCATGCTTAAAACGCGTTTTGGCACAAATCCATGTGCCGGTGCTAAAAAGAGCAGCATCGGCATGCTTTTCACGTCGTTTGGTAGAAATCCACGTGCGCGTTCTGCCAAAAGCACCATTTGCATGCATATCGTGCGTTTTGCAGAAAACTGCGTCCGCGTCTACCAAAAGATGCATGTGCATGCTTAAAACGCGTTTTGGTACAAATCCATGTGCCGGTGCTAAAAAGAGCAGCATCGGCATGCTTTTCACGTCGTTTGGTAGAAATCCACGTGCGCGTTCTGCCAAAAGCACCACTTGCATGCATATCGTGTGGTTTTGCAGAAAAGTGCGTCCGCGTCTACCAAAAGATGCATGTGCATGCTTAAAACGCGTTTTAGCACAAATCCGTGTGCCGGTGCTAAAAAGAGCAGCACCGGCAGGCTTTTCACGTCGTTTGGTAGAAATCCACGTGCGCGATATGCCAAAAGCACCATTTGCATGCATATCGTGTGGTTTTGCAGAAAACTGCGTCCGCGTCTACCAAAAGATGCATGTGCATGCTTAACACGCGTTTTGGCACAAATCCATGTGCGGGTGCTAAAAAGAGCAGCATCGGCATGCTTTTCACGTCGTTTGGTAGAAATCCACGCGCGCGTTCTGCCAAAAGCACCATTTGCATGCATATCGTGTGGTTTTGCCGAAAACTGCGTCCGCGTCTACCAAAAGATGCATGTGCATGCTTAAAACGCGTTTTGGCACAAATCCATGTGCGGGTGCTAAAAAGAGCAGCATCGGCATGCTTTTCACGTCGTTTGGTAGAAATCCACGTGCGCGTTCTGCCAAAAGCACCATTTGCATGCATATCGTGCGGTTTTGCAGAAAACTGCGTCCGCGTCTACCAAAAGATGCATGTGCATGCTTAAAACGCGTTTTGGCACAAATCCATGTGCGGGTGCTAAAAAGAGCAGAATCGGCATGCTTTTCACGTCGTTTGGTAGAAATCCACGTGCGCGTTCTGCCAAAAGCACCATTTGCATGCATATCGTGTGGTTTTGCAGAAAAGTGCGTCCGCGTCTACCAAAAGATGCATGTGCATGCTTAAAACGCGTTTTGGCACAAATCCATGTGCCGGTGCTTAAAAGAGCAGCATCGGCATGCTTTTCACGTCGTTTGGTAGAAATCCACGTGCGCGTTCTGCCAAAAGCACCATTTGCATGCATATCGTGCGGTTTTGCAGAAAACTGCGTCCGCGTCTACCAAAAGATGCATGTGCATGCTTAAAACGCGTTTTGGCACAAATCCATGTCCCGGTGCTAAAAAGAGCAGCATCGGCAGGCTTTTCACGTCGTTTGGTAGAAATCCACGTGCGCGTTCTGCCAAAAGCACCATTTGCATGCATATCGCGTGGTTTTGCAGAAAAGTGCGTCCGCGTCTACCAAAAGATGCATGTGCATGCTTAAAACGCGTTTTAGCACAAATCCATGTGCCGGTGCTAAAAAGAGCAGCATCGGCAGGCTTTTCACGTCGTTTGGTAGAAATCCACGTGCGCGATATGCCAAAAGCACCATTTGCATGCATATCGTGTGGTTTTGCAGAAAACTGCGTCCGCGTCTACCAAAAGATGCATGTGCATGCTTAACACGCGTTTTGGCACAAATCCATGAGCGGGTGCTAAAAAGAGCAGCATCGGCATGCTTTTCACGTCGTTTGGTAGAAATCCACGCGCGCGTTCTGCCAAAAGCACCATTTGCATGCATATCGTGTGGTTTTGCAGAAAACTTCGTCCGCGTCTACCAAAAGATGCATGTGCATGCTTAACACGCGTTTTGGCACAAATCCATGTGCGGGTGCTAAAAAGAGCAGCATCGGCATGCTTTTCACGTCGTTTGGTAGAAATCCACGCGCGCGTTCTGCCAAAAGCACCATTTGCATGCATATCGTGTGGTTTTACCGAAAACTGCGTCCGCGTCTGCCAAAAGATGCATGTGCATGCTTAAAACGCGTTTTGGTACAAATCCATGTGCGGGTGCTAAAAAGAGCAGCATCGGCATGCTTTTCACGTCGTTTGGTAGAAATCCACGTGCGCGTTCTGCCAAAAGCACCATTTGCATGCATATCGTGCGGTTTTGCAGAAAACTGCGTCCGCGTCTACCAAAAGATGCATGTGCATGCTTAAAACGCGTTTTGGCACAAATCCATGTGCGGGTGCTAAAAAGAGCAGCATCGGCATGCTTTTCACGTCGTTTGGTAGAAATCTACGTGCGCGTTCTGCCATTAGCACCATTTGCATGCATATCGTGCGGTTTTGCAGAAAACTGCGTCCGCGTCTACCAAAAGATGCATGTGCATGCTTAAAATGCGTTTTAGCACAAATACATGTGCCGGTGCTAAAAAGAGCAGCATCGGCAGGCTTTTCATGTCGTTTGGTAGAAATCCACGCGCGCGTTCTGCCAAAAGCACCATTTGCATGCATATCGTGCGGTTTTGCAGAAAACTGCGTCCGCGTCTACCAAAAGATGCATGTGCATGCTTAAAACGCGTTTTGGTACAAATCCATGTGCCGGTGCTAAAAAGAGCAGCATCGGCATGCTTTTCACGTCGTTTGGTAGAAATCCACGTGCGCGATATGCCAAAAGCACCATTTGCATGCATATCGTGTGGTTTTGCAGAAAACTGCGTCCGCGTCTACCAAAAGATGCATGTGCATGCTTAACACGCGTTTTGGCACAAATCCATGTGCGGGTGCTAAAAAGAGCAGCATCGGCATGCTTTTCACGTCGTTTGGTAGAAATCCACGTGCGCGTTCTGTCAAAAGCACCATTTGCATGCATATCGTGTGGTTTTGCAGAAAACTGCGTCCGCGTCTACCAAAAGATGCATGTGCATGCTTAACACGCGTTTTGGCACAAATCCATGTGCGGGTGCTAAAAAGAGCAGCATCGGCATGCTTTTCACGTCGTTTGGTAGAAATCCACGCGCGCGTTCTGCCAAAAGCACCATTTGCATGCATATCGTGTGGTTTTGCCGAAGACTGCGTCCGCGTCTACCAAAAGATGCATGTGCATGCTTAAAACGCGTTTTCGCACAAATCCATGTGCGGGTGCTAAAAAGAGCAGCATCGGCATGCTTTTCACGTCGTTTGGTAGAAATCCACGTGCGCGTTCTGCCAAAAGCACCATTTGCATGCATATCGTGCGGTTTTGCAGAAAACTGTGTCCGCGTCTACCAAAAGATGCATGTGCATGCTTAAAACGCGTTTTGGCACAAATCCATGTGCGTGTGCTAAAAAGAGCAGCATCGGCATGCTTTTCACGTCGTTTGGTAGAAATCCACGTGCGCGTTCTGCCAAAAGCACCATTTGCATGCATATCGTGTGGTTTTGCAGAAAAGTGCGTCCGCGTCTACCAAAAGATGCATGTGCATGCTTAAAACGCGTTTTGGCACAAATCCATGTGCCGGTGCTAAAAAGAGCAGCATCGGCATGCTTTGCACGTCGTTTGGTAGAAATCCACGTGCGCGTTCTGCCAAAAGCACCATTTGCATGCATATCGTGCGGTTTTGCAGAAAACTGCGTCCGCGTCTACCAAAAGATGCATGTGCATGCTTAAAACGCGTTTTGGCACAAATCCATGTCCCGGTGCTAAAAAGAGCAGCATCGGCAGGCTTTTCACGTCGTTTGGTAGAAATCCACGTGCGCGTTCTGCCAAAAGCACCATTTGCATGCATATCGTGTGGTTTTGCAGAAAACTGCGTCCGCGTCTAGCAAAAGATGCATGTGCATGCTTAAAACGCGTTTTAGCACAAATCCATGTGCCGGTGCTAAAAAGAGCAGCATCGGCAGGCTTTTCACGTCGTTTGGTAGAAATCCACGTGCGCGATATGCCAAAAGCACCATTTGCATGCATATCGTGTGGTTTTACCGAAAACTGCGTCCGCGTCTACCAAAAGATGCATGTGCATGCTTAAAAACGCGTTTTGGCACAAATCCATGTGCGGGTGCTAAAAAGAGCAGCATCGGCATGCTTTTCACGTCGTTTGGTAGAAATCCACGTGCGCGTTCTGCCAAAAGCACCATTTGCATGCATATCGTGCGGTTTTGCAGAAAACTGCGTCCGCGTCTACCAAAAGATGCATGTGCATGCTTAAAACGCGTTTTGGCACAAATCCATGTGCGGGTGCTAATAGAGCAGCATCGGCATGCTTTTCACGTCGTTTGGTAGAAATCCACGTGCGCGTTCTGCCAAAAGCACCATTTGCATGCATATCGTGCGGTTTTGCAGAAAACTGCGTCCGCGTCTACCAAAAGATGCATGTGCATGCTTAAAACGCGTTTTGGCACAAATCCATGTCCCGGTGCTAAAAAGAGCAGCATCGGCAGGCTTTTCACGTCGTTTGGTAGAAATCCACGTGCGCGTTCTGCCAAAAGCACCATTTGCATGCATATCGTGTGGTTTTGCAGAAACGTGCGTCCGCGTCTACCAAAAGATGCATGTGCATGCTTAAAACGCGTTTTAGCACAAATCCATGTGCCGGTGCTAAAAAGAGCAGCATCGGCAGGCTTTTCACGTCGTTTGGTAGAAATCCACGTGCGCGATATGCCAAAAGCACCATTTGCATGCATATCGTGTGGTTTTGCAGAAAACTGCGTCCGCGTCTACCAAAAGATGCATGTGCATGCTTAACACGCGTTTGGCACAAATCCATGTGCGGGTGCTAAAAAGAGCAGCATCGGCATGCTTTTCACGTCGTTTGGTAGAAATCTACGCGCGCTTTCTGCCAAAAGCACCATTTGCATGCATATCGTGTGGTTTTGCAGAAAACTGCGTCCGCGTCTACCAAAAGATGCATGTGCATGCTTAAAACGCGTTTTGGCACAAATCCATATGCCGGTGCTAAAAAGAGCAGCATCGGCATGCTTTTCACGTCGTTTGGTAGAAATCCACGTGCGCGTTCTGCCAAAAGCACCATTTGCATTCATATCGTGTGGTTTTGCAGAAAAGTGCGTCCGCGTCTACCAAAAGATGCATGTGCATGCTTAAAACGCGTGTTAGCACAAATCCATGTGCCGGTGCTAAAAAGAGCAGCATCGGCATGCTTTTCACGTCGTTTGGTAGAAATCCACGTGCGCGTTCTGTCAAAAGCACCATTTGCATGCATATCGTGTGGTTTTGCAGAAAACTGCGTCCGCGTCCACCAAAAGATGCATGTGCATGCTTAACACGCGTTTTGGCACAAATCCATGTGCGGGTGCTAAAAAGAGCAGCATCGGCATGCTTTTCACGTCGTTTGGTAGAAATCCACGCGCGCGTTCTGCCAAAAGCACCATTTGCATGCATATCGTGTGGTTTTGCCGAAGACTGCGTCCGCGTCTACCAAAAGATGCATGTGCATGCTTAAAACGCGTTTTCGCACAAATCCATGTGCGGGTGCTAAAAAGAGCAGCATCGGCATGCTTTTCACGTCGTTTGGTAGAAATCCACGTGCGCGTTCTGCCAAAAGCACCATTTGCATGCATATCGTGCGGTTTTGCAGAAAACTGTGTCCGCGTCTACCAAAAGATGCATGTGCATGCTTAAAACGCGTTTTGGCACAAGTCCATGTGCGTGTGCTAAAAAGAGCAGCATCGGCATGCTTTTCACGTCGTTTGGTAGAAATCCACGTGCGCGTTCTGCCAAAAGCACCATTTGCATGCATATCGTGTGGTTTTGCAGAAAAGTGCGTCCGCGTCTACCAAAAGATGCATGTGCATGCTTAAAACGCGTTTTGGCACAAATCCATGTGCCGGTGCTAAAAAGAGCAGCATCGGCATGCTTTGCACGTCGTTTGGTAGAAATCCACGTGCGCGTTCTGCCAAAAGCACCATTTGCATGCATATCGTGCGGTTTTGCAGAAAACTGCGTCCGCGTCTACCAAAAGATGCATGTGCATGCTTAAAACGCGTTTTGGCACAAATCCATGTCCCGGTGCTAAAAAGAGCAGCATCGGCAGGCTTTTCACGTCGTTTGGTAGAAATCCACGTGCGCGTTCTGCCAAAAGCACCATTTGCATGCATATCGTGTGGTTTTGCAGAAAAGTGCGTCCGCGTCTAGCAAAAGATGCATGTGCATGCTTAAAACGCGTTTTAGCACAAATCCATGTGCCGGTGCTAAAAAGAGCAGCATCGGCAGGCTTTTCACGTCGTTTGGTAGAAATCCACGTGCGCGATATGCCAAAAGCACCATTTGCATGCATATCGTGTGGTTTTACCGAAAACTGCGTCCGCGTCTACCAAAAGATGCATGTGCATGCTTAAAACGCGTTTTGGCACAAATCCATGTGCGGGTGCTAAAAAGAGCAGCATCGGCATGCTTTTCACGTCGTTTGGTAGAAATCCACGTGCGCGTTCTGCCAAAAGCACCATTTGCATGCATATCGTGCGGTTTTGCAGAAAACTGCGTCCGCGTCTACCAAAAGATGCATGTGCATGCTTAAAACGCGTTTTGGCACAAATCCATGTGCGGGTGCTAAATAGAGCAGCATCGGCATGCTTTTCACGTCGTTTGGTAGAAATCCACGTGCGCGTTCTGCCAAAAGCACCATTTGCATGCATATCGTGCGGTTTTGCAGAAAACTGCGTCCGCGTCTACCAAAAGATGCATGTGCATGCTTAAAACGCGTTTTGGCACAAATCCATGTCCCGGTGCTAAAAAGAGCAGCATCGGCAGGCTTTTCACGTCGTTTGGTAGAAATCCACGTGCGCGTTCTGCCAAAAGCACCATTTGCATGCATATCGTGTGGTTTTGCAGAAACGTGCGTCCGCGTCTACCAAAAGATGCATGTGCATGCTTAAAACGCGTTTTAGCACAAATCCATGTGCCGGTGCTAAAAAGAGCAGCATCGGCAGGCTTTTCACGTCGTTTGGTAGAAATCCACGTGCGCGATATGCCAAAAGCACCATTTGCATGCATATTGTGTGGTTTTGCAGAAAACTGCGTCCGCGTCTACCAAAAGATGCATGTGCATGCTTAACACGCGTTTTGGCACAAATCCATGTGCGGGTGCTAAAAAGAGCAGCATCGGCATGCTTTTCACGTCGTTTGGTAGAAATCTACGCGCGCTTTCTGCCAAAAGCACCATTTGCATGCATATCGTGTGGTTTTGCAGAAAACTGCGTCCGCGTCTACCAAAAGATGCATGTGCATGCTTAACACGCGTTTTGGCACAAATCCATGTGCGGGTGCTAAAAAGAGCAGCATCGGCATGCTTTTCACGTCGTTTGGTAGAAATCCACGCGCGCGTTCTACCAAAAGTACCATTTGCATGCATATCGTGTGGTTTTACCGAAAACTGCGTCCGCGTCTACCAAAAGATGCATGTGCATGCTTAAAACGCGTTTTGGCACAAATCCATGTGCGGGTGCTAAAAAGAGCAGCATCGGCATGCTTTTCACGTCGTTTGGTAGAAATCCACGTGCGCGTTCTGCCAAAAGCACCATTTGCATGCATATCGTGCGGTTTTGCAAAAAACTGCGTCCGCGTCTACCAAAAGATGCATGTGCATGCTTAAAACGCGTTTTGGCACAAATCCATGTGCGGGTGCTAAATAGAGCAGCATCGGCATGCTTTTCACGTCGTTTGGTAGAAATCCACGTGCGCGTTCTGCCAAAAGCACCATTTGCATGCATATCGTGCGGTTTTGCAGAAAACTGCGTCCGCGTCTACCAAAAGATGCATGTGCATGCTTAAAACGCGTTTTGGCACAAATCCATGTGGGGGTGCTAAAAAGAGCAGCATCGGCATGCTTTTCACGTCGTTTGGTAGAAATCCACGTGCGCGTTCTGCCAAAAGCACCATTTGCATGCATATCGTGTGGTTTTGCAGAAAAGTGCGTCCGCGTCTACCAAAAGATGCATGTGCATGCTTAAAACGCGTTTTGGCACAAATCCATGTGCCGGTGCTAAAAAGAGCAGCATCGGCATGCTTTTCACGTCGTTTGGTAGAAATCCACGTGCGCGTTCTGCCAAAAGCACCATTTGCATGCATATCGTGCGGTTTTGCAGAAAACTGCGTCCGCGTCTACCAAAAGATGCATGTGCATGCTTAAAACGCGTTTTGGCACAAATCCATGTCCCGGTGCTAAAAAGAGCAGCATCGGCAGGCTTTTCACGTCGTTTGGTAGAAATCCACGTGCGCGTTCTGCCAAAAGCACCATTTGCATGCATATCGTGTGGTTTTGCAGAAAAGTGCGTCCGCGTCTACCAAAAGATGCATGTGCATGCTTAAAACGCGTTTTAGCACAAATCCATGTGCCGGTGCTAAAAAGAGCAGCATCGGCAGGCTTTTCACGTCGTTTGGTAGAAATCCACGTGCGCGATATGCCAAAAGCACCATTTGCATGCATATCGTGTGGTTTTGCAGAAAACTGCGTCCGCGTCTACCAAAAGATGCATGTGCATGCTTAACACGCGTTTTGGCACAAATCCATGTGCGGGTGCTAAAAAGAGCAGCATCGGCATGCTTTTCACGTCGTTTGGTAGAAATCCACGCGCGCGTTCTGCCAAAAGTACCATTTGCATGCATATCGTGTGGTTTTACCGAAAACTGCGTCCGCGTCTACCAAAAGATGCATGTGCATGCTTAAAACGCGTTTTGGCACAAATCCATGTGCGGGTGCTAAAAAGAGCAGCATCGGCATGCATTTCACGTCGTTTGGTAGAAATCCACGTGCGCGTTCAGCCAAAAGCGCCATTTGCATGCATATCGTGTGGTTTTGCAGGAAACTGCGTCCGCGTCTACCAAAAGATGCATGTGCATGCTTAAAACGCGTTTTGGCACAAATCCATGTGCGGGTGCTCAAAAGGGCAGCATCGGCATGCTTCTCACGTCGCTTGGTGGAAATCCACGTGCGCGTTCTGCCAAAAGCACCATTTGCATGCATATCGTGCGGTTTTGCAGAAAACTGCGTCCGCGTCTACCAAAAGATGCATGTGCATGCTTAAAACGCGTTTTGGCACAAATCCATATGCCGGTGCTAAAAAGAGCAGCATCGGCATGCTTTTCACGTCGTTTGGTAGAAATCCACGTGCGCGTTCTGCCAAAAGCACCATTTGCATTCATATCGTGTGGTTTTGCAGAAAAGTGCGTCCGCGTCTACCAAAAGATGCATGTGCATGCTTAAAACGCGTGTTAGCACAAATCCATGTGCCGGTGCTAAAAAGAGCAGCATCGGCATGCTTTTCACGTCGTTTGGTAGAAATCCACGTGCGCGTTCTGTCAAAAGCACCATTTGCATGCATATCGTGTGGTTTTGCAGAAAACTGCGTCCGCGTCTACCAAAAGATGCATGTGCATGCTTAACACGCGTTTTGGCACAAATCCATGTGCGGGTGCTAAAAAGAGCAGCATCGGCATGCTTTTCACGTCGTTTGGTAGAAATCCACGCGCGCGTTCTGCCAAAAGCACCATTTGCATGCATATCGTGTGGTTTTGCCGAAAACTGCGTCCGCGTCTACCAAAAGATGCATGTGCATGCTTAAAACGCGTTTTCGCACAAATCCATGTGCGGGTGCTAAAAAGAGCAGCATCGGCATGCTTTTCACGTCGTTTGGTAGAAATCCACGTGCGCGTTCTGCCAAAAGCACCATTTGCATGCATATCGTGCGGTTTTGCAGAAAACTGTGTCCGCGTCTACCAAAAGATGCATGTGCATGCTTAAAACGCGTTTTGGCACAAATCCATGTGCGTGTGCTAAAAAGAGCAGCATCGGCATGCTTTTCACGTCGTTTGGTAGAAATCCACGTGCGCGTTCTGCCAAAAGCACCATTTGCATGCATATCGTGTGGTTTTGCAGAAAAGTGCGTCCGCGTCTACCAAAAGATGCATGTGCATGCTTAAAACGCGTTTTGGCACAAATCCATGTGCCGGTGCTAAAAAGAGCAGCATCGGCATGCTTTTCACGTCGTTTGGTAGAAATCCACGTGCGCGTTCTGCCAAAAGCACCATTTGCATGCATATCGTGCGGTTTTGCAGAAAACTGCGTCCGCGTCTACCAAAAGATGCATGTGCATGCTTAAAACGCGTTTTGGCACAAATCCATGTCCCGGTGCTAAAAAGAGCAGCATCGGCAGGCTTTTCACGTCGTTTGGTAGACATCCACGTGCGCGTTCTGCCAAAAGCACCATTTGCATGCATATCGTGTGGTTTTGCAGAAAAGTGCGTCCGCGTCTACCAAAAGATGCATGTGCATGCTTAAAACGCGTTTTAGCACAAATCCATGTGCCGGTGCTAAAAAGAGCAGCATCGGCAGGCTTTTCACGTCGTTTGCTAGAAATCCACGTGCGCGATATGCCAAAAGCACCATTTGCATGCATATTGTGTGGTTTTGCAGAAAACTGCACATGCGTCTACCAAAAGATGCATGTGCATGCTTAACACGCGTTTTGGCACAAAACCATGTGCGGGTGCTAAAAAGAGCAGCATCGGCATGCTTTTCACGTCGTTTGGTAGAAACCCACGTGCGCGTTCTGCCATTAGCACCATTTGCATGCATATTGTGCGGTTTTGCAGAAAACTGCGTCCGCGTCTACCAAAAGATGCATGTGCATGCTTAAAACGCGTTTTGGCACAAATCCATGTGCGGGTGCTAAAAAGAGCAGCATCGGCATGCTTTTCACGTCGTTTGGTAGAAATCCACGTGCGCGTTCTGCCAAAAGCACCATTTGCATGCATATCGTGCGGTTTTGCAGAAAACTGCGTCCGCGTCTACCAAAAGATGCATGTGCATGCTTAAAACGCGTTTTGGCACAAATCCATGTGCGGGTGCTAAAAAGAGCAGCATCGGCATGCTTTTCACGTCGTTTGGTAGAAATCCACGTGCGCGTTCTGCCAAAAGCACCATTTGCATGCATATCGTGCGGTTTTGCAGAAAACTGCGTCCGCGTCTACCAAAAGATGCATGTGCATGCTTAAAACGCGTTTTGGCACAAATCCATGTGCGGGTGCTAAATAGAGCAGCATCGGCATGCTTTTCACGTCGTTTGGTAGAAATCCACGTGCGCGTTCTGCCAAAAGCACCATTTGCATGCATATCGTGCGGTTTTGCAGAAAACTGCGTCCGCGTCTACCAAAAGATGCATGTGCATGCTTAAAACGCGTTTTGGCACAAATCCATGTCCCGGTGCTAAAAAGAGCAGCATCGGCAGGCTTTTCACGTCGTTTGGTAGAAATCCACGTGCGCGTTCTGCCAAAAGCACCATTTGCATGCATATCGTGTGGTTTTGCAGAAACGTGCGTCCGCGTCTACCAAAAGATGCATGTGCATGCTTAAAACGCGTTTTAGCACAAATCCATGTGCCGGTGCTAAAAAGAGCAGCATCGGCAGGCTTTTCACGTCGTTTGGTAGAAATCCACGTGCGCGATATGCCAAAAGCACCATTTGCATGCATATTGTGTGGTTTTGCAGAAAACTGCGTCCGCGTCTACCAAAAGATGCATGTGCATGCTTAACACGCGTTTTGGCACAAATCCATGTGCGGGTGCTAAAAAGAGCAGCATCGGCATGCTTTTCACGTCGTTTGGTAGAAATCTACGCGCGCTTTCTGCCAAAAGCACCATTTGCATGCATATCGTGTGGTTTTGCAGAAAACTGCGTCCGCGTCTACCAAAAGATGCATGTGCATGCTTAACACGCGTTTTGGCACAAATCCATGCGCGGGTGCTAAAAAGAGCAGCATCGGCATGCTTTTCACGTCGTTTGGTAGAAATCCACGCGCGCGTTCTACCAAAAGTACCATTTGCATGCATATCGTGTGGTTTTACCGAAAACTGCGTCCGCGTCTACCAAAAGATGCATGTGAATGCTTAAAACGCGTTTTGGCACAAATCCATGTGCGGGTGCTAAAAAGAGCAGCATCGGCATGCTTTTCACGTCGTTTGGTAGAAATCCACGTGCGCGTTCTGCCAAAAGCACCATTTGCATGCATATCGTGCGGTTTTGCAAAAAACTGCGTCCGCGTCTACCAAAAGATGCATGTGCATGCTTAAAACGCGTTTTGGCACAAATCCATGTGCGGGTGCTAAATAGAGCAGCATCGGCATGCTTTTCACGTCGTTTGGTAGAAATCCACGTGCGCGTTCTGCCAAAAGCACCATTTGCATGCATATCGTGCGGTTTTGCAGAAAACTGTGTCCGCGTCTACCAAAAGATGCATGTGCATGCTTAAAACGCGTTTTGGCACAAATCCATGTGCGTGTGCTAAAAAGAGCAGCATCGGCATGCTTTTCACGTCGTTTGGTAGAAATCCACGTGCGCGTTCTGCCAAAAGCACCATTTGCATGCATATCGTGTGGTTTTGCAGAAAAGTGCGTCCGCGTCTACCAAAAGATGCATGTGCATGCTTAAAACGCGTTTTGGCACAAATCCATGTGCCGGTGCTAAAAAGAGCAGCATCGGCATGCTTTTCACGTCGTTTGGTAGAAATCCACGTGCGCGTTCTGCCAAAAGCACCATTTGCATGCATATCGTGCGGTTTTGCAGAAAACTGCGTCCGCGTCTACCAAAAGATGCATGTGCATGCTTAAAACGCGTTTTGGCACAAATCCATGTCCCGGTGCTAAAAAGAGCAGCATCGGCAGGCTTTTCACGTCGTTTGGTAGAAATCCACGTGCGCGTTCTGCCAAAAGCACCATTTGCATGCATATCGTGTGGTTTTGCAGAAAAGTGCGTCCGCGTCTACCAAAAGATGCATGTGCATGCTTAAAACGCGTTTTAGCACAAATCCATGTGCCGGTGCTAAAAAGAGCAGCATCGGCAGGCTTTTCACGTCGTTTGGTAGAAATCCACGTGCGCGATATGCCAAAAGCACCATTTGCATGCATATCGTGTGGCTTTGCAGAAAACTGCGTCCGCGTCTACCAAAAGATGCATGTGCATGCTTAACACGCGTTTTGGCACAAATCCATGTGCGGGTGCTAAAAAGAGCAGCATCGGCATGCTTTTCACGTCGTTTGGTAGAAATCCACGCGCGCGTTCTGCCAAAAGTACCATTTGCATGCATATCGTGTGGTTTTACCGAAAACTGCGTCCGCGTCTACCAAAAGATGCATGTGCATGCTTAAAACGCGTTTTGGCACAAATCCATGTGCGGGTGCTAAAAAGAGCAGCATCGGCATGCATTTCACGTCGTTTGGTAGAAATCCACGTGCGCGTTCAGCCAAAAGCGCCATTTGCATGCATATCGTGTGGTTTTGCAGGAAACTGCGTCCGCGTCTACCAAAAGATGCATGTGCATGCTTAAAACGCGTTTTGGCACAAATCCATGTGCGGGTGCTCAAAAGGGCAGCATCGGCATGCTTCTCACGTCGCTTGGTGGAAATCCACGTGCGCGTTCTGCCAAAAGCACCATTTGCATGCATATCGTGCGGTTTTGCAGAAAACTGCGTCCGCGTCTACCAAAAGATGCATGTGCATGCTTAAAACGCGTTTTGGCACAAATCTATATGCCGGTGCTAAAAAGAGCAGCATCGGCATGCTTTTCACGTCGTTTGGTAGAAATCCACGTGCGCGTTCTGCCAAAAGCACCATTTGCATTCATATCGTGTGGTTTTGCAGAAAAGTGCGTCCGCGTCTACCAAAAGATGCATGTGCATGCTTAAAACGCGTGTTAGCACAAATCCATGTGCCGGTGCTAAAAAGAGCAGCATCGGCATGCTTTTCACGTCGTTTGGTAGAAATCCACGTGCGCGTTCTGTCAAAAGCGCCATTTGCATGCATATCGTGTGGTTTTGCAGAAAACTGCGTCCGCGTCTACCAAAAGATGCATGTGCATGCTTAACACGCGTTTTGGCACAAATCCATGTGCGGGTGCTAAAAAGAGCAGCATCGGCATGCTTTTCACGTCGTTTGGTAGAAATCCACGTGCGCGTTCTGCCAAAAGCACCATTTGCATGCATATCGTGTGGTTTTGCAGAAAAGTGCGTCCGCGTCTACCAAAAGATGCATGTGCATGCTTAAAACGCGTTTTGGCACAAATCCATGTGCCGGTGCTAAAAAGAGCAGCATCGGCATGCTTTTCACGTCGTTTGGTAGAAATCCACGTGCGCGTTCTGCCAAAAGCACCATTTGCATGCATATCGTGCGGTTTTGCAGAAAACTGCGTCCGCGTCTACCAAAAGATGCATGTGCATGCTTAAAACGCGTTTTGGCACAAATCCATGTCCCGGTGCTAAAAAGAGCAGCATCGGCAGGCTTTTCACGTCGTTTGGTAGACATCCACGTGCGCGTTCTGCCAAAAGCACCATTTGCATGCATATCGTGTGGTTTTGCAGAAAAGTGCGTCCGCGTCTACCAAAAGATGCATGTGCATGCTTAAAACGCGTTTTAGCACAAATCCATGTGCCGGTGCTAAAAAGAGCAGCATCGGCAGGCTTTTCACGTCGTTTGCTAGAAATCCACGTGCGCGATATGCCAAAAGCACCATTTGCATGCATATTGTGTGGTTTTGCAGAAAACTGCACATGCGTCTACCAAAAGATGCATGTGCATGCTTAACACGCGTTTTGGCACAAATCCATGTGCGGGTGCTAAAAAGAGCAGCATCGGCATGCTTTTCACGTCGTTTGGTAGAAACCCACGTGCGCGTTCTGCCATTAGCACCATTTGCATGCATATTGTGCGGTTTTGCAGAAAACTGCGTCCGCGTCTACCAAAAGATGCATGTGCATGCTTAAAACGCGTTTTAGCACAAATACATGTGCCGGTGCTAAAAAGAGCAGCATCGGCAGGCTTTTCACGTAGTTTGGTAGAAATCCACGTGCGCGTTCTGCCAAAAGCACCATTTGCATGCATATCGTGTGGTTTTGCAGAAAACTGCGTCCGCGTCTACCCAAAGAGGCATGTGCATGCTTAACACGCGTTTTGGCACAAATCCATGTGCGGGTGCTAAAAAGAGCAGCATCGGCATGCTTTTCACGTCGTTTGGTAGAAATCCACGGGCGCGTTCTGCCAAAAGCAACATTTGCATGCATATCGTGCGGTTTTGCAGAAAACTGCGTCCGCGTCTACCAAAAGATGCATGTGCATGCTTAAAACGCGTTTTGGCACAAATCCATGTGCGGGTGCTAAAAAGAGCAGCATCGGCATGCTTTTCATGTCGTTAGGTAGAAATCCACGTGCGCGTTCTGCCAAAAGCACCATTTGCATGCATATCGTGTGGTTTTGCAGAAAAGTGCGTCCGCGTCTACCAAAAGATGCATGTGCATGCTTAAAACGCGTTTTAGCACAAATACATGTGCCGGTGCTAAAAAGAGCAGCATCGGCAGGCTTTTCACGTCGATTGGTAGAAATCCACGTGCGCGTTCTGCCAAAAGCACCATTTGCATGCATATCGTGTGGTTTTGCAGAAAACTGCGTCCGCGTCTACCAAAAGATGCATGTGCATGCTTAACACGCGTTTTGGCACAAATCCATGTGCGGGTGCTAAAAAGAGCAGCATCGGCATGCTTTTCACGTCGTTTGGTAGAAATCCACGTGCGCGTTCTGCCAAAAGCAACATTTGCATGCATATCGTGTGGTTTTGCAGAAAACTGCGTCCGCATCTACCAAAAGATGCATGTGCATGCTTAAAACGCGTTTTAGCACAAATACATGTGCCGGTGCTAAAAAGAGCAGCATCGGCAGGCTTTTCACGTCGTTTGGTAGAAATCCACGTGCGCGTTCTGCCAAAAGCACCATTTGCATGCATATCGTGTGGTTTTGCAGAAAACTGCGTCCGCGTCTACCAAAAGATGCATGTGCATGCTTAACACGCGTTTTGGCACAAATCCACGTGCGGGTGCTAAAAACAGCAGCATCGGCATGCTTTTCACGTCGTTTGGTAGAAATCCACGGGCGCGTTCTGCCAAAAGCACCATTTGCATGCATATCGTGTGGTTTTGCCGAAAACTGCGTCCGCGTCTACCAAAAGATGCATGTGCATGCTTAACACGCGTTTTGGCACAAATCCATGTGCGGGTGCTAAAAATAGCAGCATCGGCATGTTTTTCACGTCGTTTGGTAGAAATCCACGTGCGCGTTCTGCCAAAAGCGCCATTTGCATGCATATCGTGTAGTTTTGCAGAAAACTGCGTCCGCGTCTACCAAAAGATGCAGGTGCATGCTTAAAACGCGTTTTCGCACAAATCCATGTGCGGGTGCTAAAAAGAGCAGCATCGGCATGCTTTTCACGTCGTTTGGTAGAAATCCACGCGCGCGTTCTGCCAAAAGCACCATTTGCATGCATATCGTGTGGTTTTGCCGAAAACTGCGTCCGCGTCTACCAAAAGATGCATGTGCATGCTTAAAACGCGTTTTGGCACAAATCCATGTGCGGGTGCTAAAAAGAGCAGCATCGGCATGCTTTTCACGTCGTTTGGTAGAAATCCACGTGCGCGTTCTGCCAAAAGCACCATTTGCATGCATATCGTGTGGTTTTGCAGAAAACTGCGTCCGCGTCTACCAAAAGATGCATGTGCATGCTTAAAACGCGTTTTGGCACAAATCCATGTGCGGGTGCTAAAAAGAGCAGCATCGGCATGTTTTTCACGTCGTTTCGTAGAAATCCACGTGCGCGTTCTGCCAAAAGCACCATTTGCATGCATATCGTGCGGTTTTGCAGAAAACTGCGTCCGCGTCTACCAAAATATGCAGGTGCATGCTTAAAACGCGTTTTGGCACAAATCCATGTGCGGGTGCTGAAAAGAGCAGCATCGGCATGCTTTTCACGTCGTTTGGTGGAAATCCACGTGCGTGTTCTGCAAAAAGCACCATTTGCATGCATATCGTGCGGTTTTGCAGAAAACTGCGTCCGCGTCTACCAAAAGATGCATGTGCATGCTTAAAACGCGTTTTGGCACAAATCCATGTGCCGGTGCTAAAAAGAGCAGCATCGGCATGCTTTTCACGTCGTTTGGTAGAAATCCACGTGCGCGTTCTGCCAAAAGCACCATTTGCATGCATATCGTGTGGTTTTGCAGAAAAGTGCGTCCGCGTCTACCAAAAGATGCATGTGCATGCTTAAAACGCGTTTTGGCACAAATCCATGTGCGGGTGCTGAAAAGAGCAGCATCGGCATGCTTTTCACGTCGTTTGGTGGAAATCCACGTGCGCGTTCTGCAAAAAGCACCATTTGCATGCATATCGTGCGGTTTTGCAGAAAACTGCGTCCGCGTCTACCAAAAGATGCATGTGCATGCTTAAAACGCGTTTTGGCACAAATCCATGTGCCGGTGCTAAAAAGAGCAGCATCGGCATGCTTTTCACGTCGTTTGGTAGAAATCCACGTGCGCGTTCTGCCAAAAGCACCATTTGCATGTATATCGTGTGGTTTTGCAGAAAAGTGCGTCCGCGTCTACCAAAAGATGCATGTGCATGCTTAAACGCATTTAACACAAATCCATGTGCCGGTGCTAAAAAGAGCAGCATGGGCATGCTTTTCACGTCGTTTGGTAGAAATCCACGAGCGCGTTCTGCCAAAAGCACCATATGCATGCATATCGTGTGGTTTTGCCGAAAACTGCGTCCGCGTCTACCAAAAGATGCATGTGCATGCTTAAAACGCGTTTTGGCACAAATCCATGTGCGGGTGCTAAAAAGAGCAGCATCGGCATGCTTTTCACGTCGTTTGGTAGAAATCCACGCGCGCGTTCTGCCAAAAGTACCATTTGCATGCATATCGTGTGGTTTTACCGAAAACTGCGTCCGCGTCTACCAAAAGATGCATGTGCATGCTTAAAACGCGTTTTGGCACAAATCCATGTGCGGGTGCTAAAAAGAGCAGCATCGGCATGCATTTCACGTCGTTTGGTAGAAATCCACGTGCGCGTTCAGCCAAAAGCGCCATTTGCATGCATATCGTGTGGTTTTGCAGGAAACTGCGTCCGCGTCTACCAAAAGATGCATGTGCATGCTTAAAACGCGTTTTGGCACAAATCCATGTGCGGGTGCTCAAAAGGGCAGCATCGGCATGCTTCTCACGTCGCTTGGTGGAAATCCACGTGCGCGTTCTGCCAAAAGCACCATTTGCATGCATATCGTGCGGTTTTGCAGAAAACTGCGTCCGCGTCTACCAAAAGATGCATGTGCATGCTTAAAACGCGTTTTGGCACAAATCCATATGCCGGTGCTAAAAAGAGCAGCATCGGCATGCTTTTCACGTCGTTTGGTAGAAATCCACGTGCGCGTTCTGCCAAAAGCACCATTTGCATTCATATCGTGTGGTTTTGCAGAAAAGTGCGTCCGCGTCTACCAAAAGATGCATGTGCATGCTTAAAACGCGTGTTAGCACAAATCCATGTGCCGGTGCTAAAAAGAGCAGCATCGGCATGCTTTTCACGTCGTTTGGTAGAAATCCACGTGCGCGTTCTGTCAAAAGCACCATTTGCATGCATATCGTGTGGTTTTGCAGAAAACTGCGTCCGCGTCTACCAAAAGATGCATGTGCATGCTTAACACGCGTTTTGGCACAAATCCATGTGCGGGTGCTAAAAAGAGCAGCATCGGCATGCTTTTCACGTCGTTTGGTAGAAATCCACGCGCGCGTTCTGCCAAAAGCACCATTTGCATGCATATCGTGTGGTTTTGCCGAAAACTGCGTCCGCGTCTACCAAAAGATGCATGTGCATGCTTAAAACGCGTTTTCGCACAAATCCATGTGCGGGTGCTAAAAAGAGCAGCATCGGCATGCTTTTCACGTCGTTTGGTAGAAATCCACGTGCGCGTTCTGCCAAAAGCACCATTTGCATGCATATCGTGCGGTTTTGCAGAAAACTGTGTCCGCGTCTACCAAAAGATGCATGTGCATGCTTAAAACGCGTTTTGGCACAAATCCATGTGCGTGTGCTAAAAAGAGCAGCATCGGCATGCTTTTCACGTCGTTTGGTAGAAATCCACGTGCGCGTTCTGCCAAAAGCACCATTTGCATGCATATCGTGTGGTTTTGCAGAAAAGTGCGTCCGCGTCTACCAAAAGATGCATGTGCATGCTTAAAACGCGTTTTGGCACAAATCCATGTGCCGGTGCTAAAAAGAGCAGCATCGGCATGCTTTTCACGTCGTTTGGTAGAAATCCACGTGCGCGTTCTGCCAAAAGCACCATTTGCATGCATATCGTGCGGTTTTGCAGAAAACTGCGTCCGCGTCTACCAAAAGATGCATGTGCATGCTTAAAACGCGTTTTGGCACAAATCCATGTCCCGGTGCTAAAAAGAGCAGCATCGGCAGGCTTTTCACGTCGTTTGGTAGACATCCACGTGCGCGTTCTGCCAAAAGCACCATTTGCATGCATATCGTGTGGTTTTGCAGAAAAGTGCGTCCGCGTCTACCAAAAGATGCATGTGCATGCTTAAAACGCGTTTTAGCACAAATCCATGTGCCGGTGCTAAAAAGAGCAGCATCGGCAGGCTTTTCACGTCGTTTGCTAGAAATCCACGTGCGCGATATGCCAAAAGCACCATTTGCATGCATATTGTGTGGTTTTGCAGAAAACTGCACATGCGTCTACCAAAAGATGCATGTGCATGCTTAACACGCGTTTTGGCACAAATCCATGTGCGGGTGCTAAAAAGAGCAGCATCGGCATGCTTTTCACGTCGTTTGGTAGAAACCCACGTGCGCGTTCTGCCATTAGCACCATTTGCATGCATATTGTGCGGTTTTGCAGAAAACTGCGTCCGCGTCTACCAAAAGATGCATGTGCATGCTTAAAACGCGTTTTGGCACAAATCCATGTGCGGGTGCTAAAAAGAGCAGCATCGGCATGCTTTTCACGTCGTTTGGTAGAAATCCACGTGCGCGTTCTGCCAAAAGCACCATTTGCATGCATATCGTGCGGTTTTGCAGAAAACTGCGTCCGCGTCTACCAAAAGATGCATGTGCATGCTTAAAACGCGTTTTGGCACAAATCCATGTGCGGGTGCTAAAAAGAGCAGCATCGGCATGCTTTTCACGTCGTTTGGTAGAAATCCACGTGCGCGTTCTGCCAAAAGCACCATTTGCATGCATATCGTGCGGTTTTGCAGAAAACTGCGTCCGCGTCTACCAAAAGATGCATGTGCATGCTTAAAACGCGTTTTGGCACAAATCCATGTGCGGGTGCTAAATAGAGCAGCATCGGCATGCTTTTCACGTCGTTTGGTAGAAATCCACGTGCGCGTTCTGCCAAAAGCACCATTTGCATGCATATCGTGCGGTTTTGCAGAAAACTGCGTCCGCGTCTACCAAAAGATGCATGTGCATGCTTAAAACGCGTTTTGGCACAAATCCATGTCCCGGTGCTAAAAAGAGCAGCATCGGCAGGCTTTTCACGTCGTTTGGTAGAAATCCACGTGCGCGTTCTGCCAAAAGCACCATTTGCATGCATATCGTGTGGTTTTGCAGAAACGTGCGTCCGCGTCTACCAAAAGATGCATGTGCATGCTTAAAACGCGTTTTAGCACAAATCCATGTGCCGGTGCTAAAAAGAGCAGCATCGGCAGGCTTTTCACGTCGTTTGGTAGAAATCCACGTGCGCGATATGCCAAAAGCACCATTTGCATGCATATTGTGTGGTTTTGCAGAAAACTGCGTCCGCGTCTACCAAAAGATGCATGTGCATGCTTAACACGCGTTTTGGCACAAATCCATGTGCGGGTGCTAAAAAGAGCAGCATCGGCATGCTTTTCACGTCGTTTGGTAGAAATCTACGCGCGCTTTCTGCCAAAAGCACCATTTGCATGCATATCGTGTGGTTTTGCAGAAAACTGCGTCCGCGTCTACCAAAAGATGCATGTGCATGCTTAACACGCGTTTTGGCACAAATCCATGCGCGGGTGCTAAAAAGAGCAGCATCGGCATGCTTTTCACGTCGTTTGGTAGAAATCCACGCGCGCGTTCTACCAAAAGTACCATTTGCATGCATATCGTGTGGTTTTACCGAAAACTGCGTCCGCGTCTACCAAAAGATGCATGTGAATGCTTAAAACGCGTTTTGGCACAAATCCATGTGCGGGTGCTAAAAAGAGCAGCATCGGCATGCTTTTCACGTCGTTTGGTAGAAATCCACGTGCGCGTTCTGCCAAAAGCACCATTTGCATGCATATCGTGCGGTTTTGCAAAAAACTGCGTCCGCGTCTACCAAAAGATGCATGTGCATGCTTAAAACGCGTTTTGGCACAAATCCATGTGCGGGTGCTAAATAGAGCAGCATCGGCATGCTTTTCACGTCGTTTGGTAGAAATCCACGTGCGCGTTCTGCCAAAAGCACCATTTGCATGCATATCGTGCGGTTTTGCAGAAAACTGTGTCCGCGTCTACCAAAAGATGCATGTGCATGCTTAAAACGCGTTTTGGCACAAATCCATGTGCCGGTGCTAAAAAGAGCAGCATCGGCATGCTTTTCACGTCGTTTGGTAGAAATCCACGTGCGCGTTCTGCCAAAAGCACCATTTGCATGCATATCGTGCGGTTTTGCAGAAAACTGCGTCCGCGTCTACCAAAAGATGCATGTGCATGCTTAAAACGCGTTTTGGCACAAATCCATGTCCCGGTGCTAAAAAGAGCAGCATCGGCAGGCTTTTCACGTCGTTTGGTAGAAATCCACGTGCGCGTTCTGCCAAAAGCACCATTTGCATGCATATCGTGTGGTTTTGCAGAAAAGTGCGTCCGCGTCTACCAAAAGATGCATGTGCATGCTTAAAACGCGTTTTAGCACAAATCCATGTGCCGGTGCTAAAAAGAGCAGCATCGGCAGGCTTTTCACGTCGTTTGGTAGAAATCCACGTGCGCGATATGCCAAAAGCACCATTTGCATGCATATCGTGTGGCTTTGCAGAAAACTGCGTCCGCGTCTACCAAAAGATGCATGTGCATGCTTAACACGCGTTTTGGCACAAATCCATGTGCGGGTGCTAAAAAGAGCAGCATCGGCATGCTTTTCACGTCGTTTGGTAGAAATCCACGCGCGCGTTCTGCCAAAAGTACCATTTGCATGCATATCGTGTGGTTTTACCGAAAACTGCGTCCGCGTCTACCAAAAGATGCATGTGCATGCTTAAAACGCGTTTTGGCACAAATCCATGTGCGGGTGCTAAAAAGAGCAGCATCGGCATGCATTTCACGTCGTTTGGTAGAAATCCACGTGCGCGTTCAGCCAAAAGCGCCATTTGCATGCATATCGTGTGGTTTTGCAGGAAACTGCGTCCGCGTCTACCAAAAGATGCATGTGCATGCTTAAAACGCGTTTTGGCACAAATCCATGTGCGGGTGCTCAAAAGGGCAGCATCGGCATGCTTCTCACGTCGCTTGGTGGAAATCCACGTGCGCGTTCTGCCAAAAGCACCATTTGCATGCATATCGTGCGGTTTTGCAGAAAACTGCGTCCGCGTCTACCAAAATATGCATGTGCATGCTTAAAACGCGTTTTGGCACAAATCTATATGCCGGTGCTAAAAAGAGCAGCATCGGCATGCTTTTCACGTCGTTTGGTAGAAATCCACGTGCGCGTTCTGCCAAAAGCACCATTTGCATTCATATCGTGTGGTTTTGCAGAAAAGTGCGTCCGCGTCTACCAAAAGATGCATGTGCATGCTTAAAACGCGTGTTAGCACAAATCCATGTGCCGGTGCTAAAAAGAGCAGCATCGGCATGCTTTTCACGTCGTTTGGTAGAAATCCACGTGCGCGTTCTGTCAAAAGCACCATTTGCATGCATATCGTGTGGTTTTGCAGAAAACTGCGTCCGCGTCTACCAAAAGATGCATGTGCATGCTTAACACGCGTTTTGGCACAAATCCATGTGCGGGTGCTAAAAAGAGCAGCATCGGCATGCTTTTCACGTCGTTTGGTAGAAATCCACGCGCGCGTTCTGCCAAAAGCACCATTTGCATGCATATCGTGTGGTTTTGCCGAAAACTGCGTCCGCGTCTACCAAAAGATGCATGTGCATGCTTAAAACGCGTTTTCGCACAAATCCATGTGCGGGTGCTAAAAAGAGCAGCATCGGCATGCTTTTCACGTCGTTTGGTAGAAATCCACGTGCGCGTTCTGCCAAAAGCACCATTTGCATGCATATCGTGCGGTTTTGCAGAAAACTGTGTCCGCGTCTACCAAAAGATGCATGTGCATGCTTAAAACGCGTTTTGGCACAAATCCATGTGCGTGTGCTAAAAAGAGCAGCATCGGCATGCTTTTCACGTCGTTTGGTAGAAATCCACGTGCGCGTTCTGCCAAAAGCACCATTTGCATGCATATCGTGTGGTTTTGCAGAAAAGTGCGTCCGCGTCTACCAAAAGATGCATGTGCATGCTTAAAACGCGTTTTGGCACAAATCCATGTGCCGGTGCTAAAAAGAGCAGCATCGGCATGCTTTTCACGTCGTTTGGTAGAAATCCACGTGCGCGTTCTGCCAAAAGCACCATTTGCATGCATATCGTGCGGTTTTGCAGAAAACTGCGTCCGCGTCTACCAAAAGATGCATGTGCATGCTTAAAACGCGTTTTGGCACAAATCCATGTCCCGGTGCTAAAAAGAGCAGCATCGGCAGGCTTTTCACGTCGTTTGGTAGAAATCCACGTGCGCGTTCTGCCAAAAGCACCATTTGCATGCATATCGTGTGGTTTTGCAGAAAAGTGCGTCCGCGTCTACCAAAAGATGCATGTGCATGCTTAAAACGCGTTTTAGCACAAATCCATGTGCCGGTGCTAAAAAGAGCAGCATCGGCAGGCTTTTCACGTCGTTTGGTAGAAATCCACGTGCGCGATATGCCAAAAGCACCATTTGCATGCATATCGTGTGGCTTTGCAGAAAACTGCGTCCGCGTCTACCAAAAGATGCATGTGCATGCTTAACACGCGTTTTGGCACAAATCCATGTGCGGGTGCTAAAAAGAGCAGCATCGGCATGCTTTTCACGTCGTTTGGTAGAAATCCACGCGCGCGTTCTGCCAAAAGTACCATTTGCATGCATATCGTGTGGTTTTACCGAAAACTGCGTCCGCGTCTACCAAAAGATGCATGTGCATGCTTAAAACGCGTTTTGGCACAAATCCATGTGCGGGTGCTAAAAAGAGCAGCATCGGCATGCATTTCACGTCGTTTGGTAGAAATCCACGTGCGCGTTCAGCCAAAAGCGCCATTTGCATGCATATCGTGTGGTTTTGCAGGAAACTGCGTCCGCGTCTACCAAAAGATGCATGTGCATGCTTAAAACGCGTTTTGGCACAAATCCATGTGCGGGTGCTCAAAAGGGCAGCATCGGCATGCTTCTCACGTCGCTTGGTGGAAATCCACGTGCGCGTTCTGCCAAAAGCACCATTTGCATGCATATCGTGCGGTTTTGCAGAAAACTGCGTCCGCGTCTACCAAAATATGCATGTGCATGCTTAAAACGCGTTTTGGCACAAATCTATATGCCGGTGCTAAAAAGAGCAGCATCGGCATGCTTTTCACGTCGTTTGGTAGAAATCCACGTGCGCGTTCTGCCAAAAGCACCATTTGCATTCATATCGTGTGGTTTTGCAGAAAAGTGCGTCCGCGTCTACCAAAAGATGCATGTGCATGCTTAAAACGCGTGTTAGCACAAATCCATGTGCCGGTGCTAAAAAGAGCAGCATCGGCATGCTTTTCACGTCGTTTGGTAGAAATCCACGTGCGCGTTCTGTCAAAAGCACCATTTGCATGCATATCGTGTGGTTTTGCAGAAAACTGCGTCCGCGTCTACCAAAAGATGCATGTGCATGCTTAACACGCGTTTTGGCACAAATCCATGTGCGGGTGCTAAAAAGAGCAGCATCGGCATGCTTTTCACGTCGTTTGGTAGAAATCCACGCGCGCGTTCTGCCAAAAGCACCATTTGCATGCATATCGTGTGGTTTTGCCGAAAACTGCGTCCGCGTCTACCAAAAGATGCATGTGCATGCTTAAAACGCGTTTTCGCACAAATCCATGTGCGGGTGCTAAAAAGAGCAGCATCGGCATGCTTTTCACGTCGTTTGGTAGAAATCCACGTGCGCGTTCTGCCAAAAGCACCATTTGCATGCATATCGTGCGGTTTTGCAGAAAACTGTGTCCGCGTCTACCAAAAGATGCATGTTCATGCTTAAAACGCGTTTTGGCACAAATCCATGTGCGTGTGCTAAAAAGAGCAGCATCGGCATGCTTTTCACGTCGTTTGGTAGAAATCCACGTGCGCGTTCTGCCAAAAGCACCATTTGCATGCATATCGTGTGGTTTTGCAGAAAAGTGCGTCCGCGTCTACCAAAAGATGCATGTGCATGCTTAAAACGCGTTTTGGCACAAATCCATGTGCCGGTGCTAAAAAGAGCAGCATCGGCATGCTTTTCACGTCGTTTGGTAGAAATCCACGTGCGCGTTCTGCCAAAAGCACCATTTGCATGCATATCGTGCGGTTTTGCAGAAAACTGCGTCCGCGTCTACCAAAAGATGCATGTGCATGCTTAAAACGCGTTTTGGCACAAATCCATGTCCCGGTGCTAAAAAGAGCAGCATCGGCAGGCTTTTCACGTCGTTTGGTAGACATCCACGTGCGCGTTCTGCCAAAAGCACCATTTGCATGCATATCGTGTGGTTTTGCAGAAAAGTGCGTCCGCGTCTACCAAAAGATGCATGTGCATGCTTAAAACGCGTTTTAGCACAAATCCATGTGCCGGTGCTAAAAAGAGCAGCATCGGCAGGCTTTTCACGTCGTTTGCTAGAAATCCACGTGCGCGATATGCCAAAAGCACCATTTGCATGCATATTGTGTGGTTTTGCAGAAAACTGCACATGCGTCTACCAAAAGATGCATGTGCATGCTTAACACGCGTTTTGGCACAAATCCATGTGCGGGTGCTAAAAAGAGCAGCATCGGCATGCTTTTCACGTCGTTTGGTAGAAACCCACGTGCGCGTTCTGCCATTAGCACCATTTGCATGCATATTGTGCGGTTTTGCAGAAAACTGCGTCCGCGTCTACCAAAAGATGCATGTGCATGCTTAAAACGCGTTTTAGCACAAATACATGTGCCGGTGCTAAAAAGAGCAGCATCGGCAGGCTTTTCACGTAGTTTGGTAGAAATCCACGTGCGCGTTCTGCCAAAAGCACCATTTGCATGCATATCGTGTGGTTTTGCAGAAAACTGCGTCCGCGTCTACCCAAAGAGGCATGTGCATGCTTAACACGCGTTTTGGCACAAATCCATGTGCGGGTGCTAAAAAGAGCAGCATCGGCATGCTTTTCACGTCGTTTGGTAGAAATCCACGGGCGCGTTCTGCCAAAAGCAACATTTGCATGCATATCGTGCGGTTTTGCAGAAAACTGCGTCCGCGTCTACCAAAAGATGCATGTGCATGCTTAAAACGCGTTTTGGCACAAATCCATGTGCGGGTGCTAAAAAGAGCAGCATCGGCATGCTTTTCATGTCGTTAGGTAGAAATCCACGTGCGCGTTCTGCCAAAAGCACCATTTGCATGCATATCGTGTGGTTTTGCAGAAAAGTGCGTCCGCGTCTACCAAAAGATGCATGTGCATGCTTAAAACGCGTTTTAGCACAAATACATGTGCCGGTGCTAAAAAGAGCAGCATCGGCAGGCTTTTCACGTCGATTGGTAGAAATCCACGTGCGCGTTCTGCCAAAAGCACCATTTGCATGCATATCGTGTGGTTTTGCAGAAAACTGCGTCCGCGTCTACCAAAAGATGCATGTGCATGCTTAACACGCGTTTTGGCACAAATCCATGTGCGGGTGCTAAAAAGAGCAGCATCGGCATGCTTTTCACGTCGTTTGGTAGAAATCCACGTGCGCGTTCTGCCAAAAGCAACATTTGCATGCATATCGTGTGGTTTTGCAGAAAACTGCGTCCGCATCTACCAAAAGATGCATGTGCATGCTTAAAACGCGTTTTAGCACAAATACATGTGCCGGTGCTAAAAAGAGCAGCATCGGCAGGCTTTTCACGTCGTTTGGTAGAAATCCACGTGCGCGTTCTGCCAAAAGCACCATTTGCATGCATATCGTGTGGTTTTGCAGAAAACTGCGTCCGCGTCTACCAAAAGATGCATGTGCATGCTTAACACGCGTTTTGGCACAAATCCACGTGCGGGTGCTAAAAACAGCAGCATCGGCATGCTTTTCACGTCGTTTGGTAGAAATCCACGGGCGCGTTCTGCCAAAAGCACCATTTGCATGCATATCGTGTGGTTTTGCCGAAAACTGCGTCCGCGTCTACCAAAAGATGCATGTGCATGCTTAACACGCGTTTTGGCACAAATCCATGTGCGGGTGCTAAAAATAGCAGCATCGGCATGTTTTTCACGTCGTTTGGTAGAAATCCACGTGCGCGTTCTGCCAAAAGCGCCATTTGCATGCATATCGTGTAGTTTTGCAGAAAACTGCGTCCGCGTCTACCAAAAGATGCAGGTGCATGCTTAAAACGCGTTTTCGCACAAATCCATGTGCGGGTGCTAAAAAGAGCAGCATCGGCATGCTTTTCACGTCGTTTGGTAGAAATCCACGCGCGCGTTCTGCCAAAAGCACCATTTGCATGCATATCGTGTGGTTTTGCCGAAAACTGCGTCCGCGTCTACCAAAAGATGCATGTGCATGCTTAAAACGCGTTTTGGCACAAATCCATGTGCGGGTGCTAAAAAGAGCAGCATCGGCATGCTTTTCACGTCGTTTGGTAGAAATCCACGTGCGCGTTCTGCCAAAAGCACCATTTGCATGCATATCGTGTGGTTTTGCAGAAAACTGCGTCCGCGTCTACCAAAAGATGCATGTGCATGCTTAAAACGCGTTTTGGCACAAATCCATGTGCGGGTGCTAAAAAGAGCAGCATCGGCATGTTTTTCACGTCGTTTCGTAGAAATCCACGTGCGCGTTCTGCCAAAAGCACCATTTGCATGCATATCGTGCGGTTTTGCAGAAAACTGCGTCCGCGTCTACCAAAATATGCATGTGCATGCTTAAAACGCGTTTTGGCACAAATCCATGTGCGGGTGCTGAAAAGAGCAGCATCGGCATGCTTTTCACGTCGTTTGGTGGAAATCCACGTGCGTGTTCTGCAAAAAGCACCATTTGCATGCATATCGTGCGGTTTTGCAGAAAACTGCGTCCGCGTCTACCAAAAGATGCATGTGCATGCTTAAAACGCGTTTTGGCACAAATCCATGTGCCGGTGCTAAAAAGAGCAGCATCGGCATGCTTTTCACGTCGTTTGGTAGAAATCCACGTGCGCGTTCTGCCAAAAGCACCATTTGCATGCATATCGTGTGGTTTTGCAGAAAAGTGCGTCCGCGTCTACCAAAAGATGCATGTGCATGCTTAAAACGCGTTTTGGCACAAATCCATGTGCGGGTGCTGAAAAGAGCAGCATCGGCATGCTTTTCACGTCGTTTGGTGGAAATCCACGTGCGCGTTCTGCAAAAAGCACCATTTGCATGCATATCGTGCGGTTTTGCAGAAAACTGCGTCCGCGTCTACCAAAAGATGCATGTGCATGCTTAAAACGCGTTTTGGCACAAATCCATGTGCCGGTGCTAAAAAGAGCAGCATCGGCATGCTTTTCACGTCGTTTGGTAGAAATCCACGTGCGCGTTCTGCCAAAAGCACCATTTGCATGCATATCGTGTGGTTTTGCAGAAAAGTGCGTCCGCGTCTACCAAAAGATGCATGTGCATGCTTAAACGCATTTAACACAAATCCATGTGCCGGTGCTAAAAAGAGCAGCATGGGCATGCTTTTCACGTCGTTTGGTAGAAATCCACGAGCGCGTTCTGCCAAAAGCACCATATGCATGCATATCGTGTGGTTTTGCCGAAAACTGCGTCCGCGTCTACCAAAAGATGCATGTGCATGCTTAAAACGCGTTTTGGCACAAATCCATGTGCGGGTGCTAAAAAGAGCAGCATCGGCATGCTTTTCACGTCGTTTGGTAGAAATCCACGTGCGCGTTCTGCCAAAAGCACCATTTGCATGCATATCGTGTGGTTTTGCAGAAAAGTGCGTCCGCGTCTACCAAAAGATGCATGTGCATGCTTAAAACGCGTTTTGGCACAAATCCATGTGCCGGTGCTAAAAAGAGCAGCATCGGCATGTTTTTCACGTCGTTTGGTAGAAATCCACGTGCGCGTTCTGCCAAAAGCACCATTTGCATGCATATCGGGTGGTTTTGCAGAAAAGTGCGTCCGCGTCTACCAAAAGATGCATGTGCATGCTTAAAACGCGTTTTAGCACAAATACATGTGCCGGTGCTAAAAAGAGCAGCATCGGCAGGCTTTTCACGTCGGTTGGTAGAAATCCACGTGCGCGTTCTGCCAAAAGCACCATTTGCATGCATATCGTGTGGTTTTGCAGAAAACTGCGTCCGCGTCTACCAAAAGATGCATGTGCATGCTTAACACGCGTTTTGGCACAAATCCATGTGCGGGTGCTAAAAAGAGCAGCATCGGCATGCTTTTCACGTCGTTTGGTAGAAATCCACGTGCGCGTTCTGCCAAAAGCACCATTTGCATGCATATCGTGTGGTTTTGCAGAAAACTGCGTCCGCGTCTACCAAAAGATGCATGTGCATGCTTAAAACGCGTTTTGGCACAAATCCATGTGCGGGTGCTAAAAAGAGCAGCATCGGCATGTTTTTCACGTCGTTTCGTAGAAATCCACGTGCGCGTTCTGCCAAAAGCACCATTTGCATGCATATCGTGCGGTTTTGCAGAAAACTGCGTCCGCGTCTACCAAAATATGCATGTGCATGCTTAAAACGCGTTTTGGCACAAATCCATGTGCGGGTGCTGAAAAGAGCAGCATCGGCATGCTTTTCACGTCGTTTGGTGGAAATCCACGTGCGTGTTCTGCAAAAAGCACCATTTGCATGCATATCGTGCGGTTTTGCAGAAAACTGCGTCCGCGTCTACCAAAAGATGCATGTGCATGCTTAAAACGCGTTTTGGCACAAATCCATGTGCCGGTGCTAAAAAGAGCAGCATCGGCATGCTTTTCACGTCGTTTGGTAGAAATCCACGTGCGCGTTCTGCCAAAAGCACCATTTGCATGCATATCGTGCGGTTTTGCAGAAAAGTGCGTCCGCGTCTACCAAAAGATGCATGTGCATGCTTAAAACGCGTTTTGGCACAAATCCATGTGCGGGTGCTGAAAAGAGCAGCATCGGCATGCTTTTCACGTCGTTTGGTGGAAATCCACGTGCGCGTTCTGCAAAAAGCACCATTTGCATGCATATCGTGCGGTTTTGCAGAAAACTGCGTCCGCGTCTACCAAAAGATGCATGTGCATGCTTAAAACGCGTTTTGGCACAAATCCATGTGCCGGTGCTAAAAAGAGCAGCATCGGCATGCTTTTCACGTCGTTTGGTAGAAATCCACGTGCGCGTTCTGCCAAAAGCACCATTTGCATGCATATCGTGTGGTTTTGCAGAAAAGTGCGTCCGCGTCTACCAAAAGATGCATGTGCATGCTTAAACGCGTTTAACACAAATCCATGTGCCGGTGCTAAAAAGAGCAGCATGGGCATGCTTTTCACGTCGTTTGGTAGAAATCCACGAGCGCGTTCTGCCAAAAGCACCATATGCATGCATATCGTGTGGTTTTGCCGAAAACTGCGTCCGCGTCTACCAAAAGATGCATGTGCATGCTTAAAACGCGTTTTGGCACAAATCCATGTGCGGGTGCTAAAAAGAGCAGCATCGGCATGCTTTTCACGTCGTTTGGTAGAAATCCACGTGCGCGTTCTGCCAAAAGCACCATTTGCATGCATATCGTGTGGTTTTGCAGAAAAGTGCGTCCGCGTCTACCAAAAGATGCATGTGCATGCTTAAAACGCGTTTTGGCACAAATCCATGTGCCGGTGCTAAAAAGAGCAGCATCGGCATGTTTTTCACGTCGTTTGGTAGAAATCCACGTGCGCGTTCTGCCAAAAGCACCATTTGCATGCATATCGGGTGGTTTTGCAGAAAAGTGCGTCCGCGTCTACCAAAAGATGCATGTGCATGCTTAAAACGCGTTTTAGCACAAATACATGTGCCGGTGCTAAAAAGAGCAGCATCGGCAGGCTTTTCACGTCGGTTGGTAGAAATCCACGTGCGCGTTCTGCCAAAAGCACCATTTGCATGCATATCGTGTGGTTTTGCAGAAAACTGCGTCCGCGTCTACCAAAAGATGCATGTGCTTGCTTAACACGCGTTTTGGCACAAATCCATGTGCGGGTGCTAAAAAGAGCAGCATCGGCATGCTTTTCACGTCGTTTGGTAGAAATCCACGTGCGCGTTCTGCCAAAAGCAACATTTGCATGCATATCGTGTGGTTTTGCAGAAAACTGCGTCCGCATCTACAAAAAAATGCATGTGCATGCTTAAAACGCGTTTTAGCTCAAATACATGTGCCGGTGCTAAAAAGAGCAGCATCGGCAGGCTTTTCACGTCGTTTGGTAGAAATCCACGTGCGCGTTCTGCCAAAAGCACCATTTGCATGCATATCGTGTGGTTTTGCAGAAAACTGCGTCCGCGTCTACCAAAAGATGCATGTGCATGCTTAACACGCGTTTTGGCACAAATCCACGTGCGGGTGCTAAAAACAGCAGCATCGGCATGCTTTTCACGTCGTTTGGTAGAAATCTACGGGCGCGTTCTGCCAAGAGCACCATTTGCATGCATATCGTGTGGTTTTGCCGAAAACTGCGTCCGCGCCTGCCAAAAGATGCATGTGCATGCTTAACACGCGTTTTGGCACAAATCCATGTGCGGGTGCTAAAAATAGCAGCATCGGCATGTTTTTCACGTCGTTTGGTAGAAATCCACGTGCGCGTTCTGCCAAAAGCGCCATTTGCATGCATATCGTCTAGTTTTGCAGAAAACTGCGTCCGCGTCTACCAAAAGATGCAGGTGCATGCTTAAAACGCGTTTTCGCACAAATCCATGTGCGGGTGCTAAAAAGAGCAGCATCGGCATGCTTTTCACGTCGTTTGGTAGAAATCCACGCGCGCGTTCTGCCAAAAGCACCATTTGCATGCATATCGTGTGGTTTTGCCGAAAACTGCGTCCGCGTCTACCAAAAGATGCATGTGCATGCTTAAAACGCGTTTTGGCACAAATCCATGTGCGGGTGCTAAAAAGAGCAGCATCGGCATGCTTTTCACGTCGTTTGGTAGAAATTCACGTGCGCGTTCTGCCAAAAGCACCATTTGCATGCATATCGTGTGGTTTTGCAGAAAACTGCGTCCGCGTCTACCAAAAGATGCATGTGCATGCTTAAAACGCGTTTTGGCACAAATCCATGTGCGGGTGCTAAAAAGAGCAGCATCGGCATGTTTTTCACGTCGTTTCGTAGAAATCCACGTGCGCGTTCTGCCAAAAGCACCATTTGCATGCATATCGTGCGGTTTTGCAGAAAACTGCGTCCGCGTCTACCAAAATATGCATGTGCATGCTTAAAACGCGTTTTGGCACAAATCCATGTGCGGGTGCTGAAAAGAGCTGCATCGGCATGCTTTTCACGTCGTTTGGTGGAAATCCACGTGCGCGTTCTGCAAAAAGCACCATTTGCATGCATATCGTGTGGTTTTGCAGAAAAGTGCGTCCGCGTCTACCAAAAGATGCATGTGCATGCTTAAACGCGTTTTAGCACAAATCCATGTGCCGGTGCTAAAAAGAGCAGCATGGGCATGCTTTTCACGTCGTTTGGTAGAAATCCACGAGCGCGTTCTGCCAAAAGCACCATATGCATGCATATCGTGTGGTTTTGCCGAAAACTGCGTCCGCGTCTACCAAAAGATGCATGTGCATGCTTAAAACGCGTTTTGGCACAAATCCATGTGCGGGTGCTAAAAAGAGCAGCATCGGCATGCTTTTCACGTCGTTTGGTAGAAATCCACGTGCGCGTTCTGCCAAAAGCACCATTTGCATGCATATCGTGTGGTTTTGCAGAAAAGTGCGTCCGCGTCTACCAAAAGATGCATGTGCATGCTTAAAACGCGTTTTGGCACAAATCCATGTGCCGGTGCTAAAAAGAGCAGCATCGGCATGTTTTTCACGTCGTTTGGTAGAAATCCACGTGCGCGTTCTGCCAAAAGCACCATTTGCATGCATATCGTGCGGTTTTGCAGAAAACTGCGTCCGCGTCTACCAAAAGATGCATGTGCATGCTTAAAACGCGTTTTGGCACAAATCCATGTGCCGGTGCTAAAAAGAGCAGCATCGGCATGCTTTTCACGTCGTTTGGTAGAAATCCACGTGCGCGTTCTGCCAAAAGCACCATTTGCATGCATATCGTGTGGTTTTGCAGAAACGTGCGTCCGCGTCTACCAAAAGATGCATGTGCATGCTTAAAACGCGTTTTAGCACAAATCCATGTGCCGGTGCTAAAAAGAGCAGCATCGGCAGGCTTTTCACGTCGTTTGGTAGACATCCACGTGCGCGATATGCCAAAAGCACCATTTGCATGCATATCGTGTGGTTTTGCAGAAAACTGCGTCCGCGTCTACCAAAAGATGCATGTGCATGCTTAACACACGTTTTGGCGCAAATCCATGTGCGGGTGCTAAAAAGAGCAGCATCGGCATGTTTTTCACGTCGTTTGGTAGAAATCCACGTGCGCGTTCTGCCAAAAGCACCATTTGCATGCATATCGTGCGGTTTTGCAGAAAACTGCGTCCGCGTCTACCAAAAGATGCATGTGCATGCTTAAAACGCGTTTTGGCACAAATCCATGTGCGGGTGCTAAAAAGAGCAGCATCGGCAGGCTTTTCGCGTCGTTTGGTAGAAATCCACGTGCGCGTTCTGCCAAAAGCACCATTTGCATGCATATCGTGTGGTTTTGCAGAAAACTGCGTCCGCGTCTACCAAAAGATGCATGTGCATGCTTAACACGCGTTTTGGCACAAATCCACGTGCGGGTGCTAAAAACAGCAGCATCGGCATGCTTTTCACGTCGTTTGGTAGAAATCCACGGGCGCGTTCTGCCAAAAGCACCATTTGCATGCATATCGTGTGGTTTTGCCGAAAACTGCGTCCGCGTCTACCAAAAGACGCATGTGCATGCTTAACACGCGTTTTGGCACAAATCCATGTGCGGGTGCTAAAAATAGCAGCATCGGCATGTTTTTAACGTCGTTTGGTAGAAATCCACGTGCGCGTTCTGCCAAAAGCGCCATTTGCATGCATATCGTGTAGTTTTGCAGAAAACTGCGTCCGCGTCTACCAAAAGATGCAGGTGCATGCTTAAAACGCGTTTTCGCACAAATCCATGTGCGGGTGCTAAAAAGAGCAGCATCGGCATGCTTTTCACGTCGTTTGGTAGAAATCCACGCGCGCGTTCTGCCAAAAGCACCATTTGCATGCATATCGTGTGGTTTTGCCGAAAACTGCGTCCGCGTCTACCAAAAGATGCATGTGCATGCTTAAAACGCGTTTTGGCACAAATCCATGTGCGGGTGCTAAAAAGAGCAGCATCGGCATGCTTTTCACGTCGTTTGGTAGAAATCCACGTGCGCGTTCTGCCAAAAGCACCATTTGCATGCATATCGTGTGGTTTTGCAGAAAACTGCGTCCGCGTCTACCAAAAGATGCATGTGCATGCTTAAAACGCGTTTTGGCACAAATCCATGTGCGGGTGCTAAAAAGAGCAGCATCGGCAGGCTTTTCACGTCGTTTGGTAGACATCCACGTGCGCGATATGCCAAAAGCACCATTTGCATGCATATCGTGTGGTTTTGCAGAAAACTGCGTCCGCGTCTACCAAAAGATGCATGTGCATGCTTAACACACGTTTTGGCGCAAATCCATGTGCGGGTGCTAAAAAGAGCAGCATCGGCATGTTTTTCACGTCGTTTGGTAGAAATCCACGTGCGCGTTCTGCCAAAAGCACCATTTGCATGCATATCGTGCGGTTTTGCAGAAAACTGCGTCCGCGTCTACCAAAAGATGCATGTGCATGCTTAAAACGCGTTTTGGCACAAATCCATGTGCGGGTGCTAAAAAGAGCAGCATCGGCAGGCTTTTCACGTCGTTTGGTAGAAATCCACGTGCGCGTTCTGCCAAAAGCACCATTTGCATGCATATCGTGTGGTTTTGCAGAAAACTGCGTCCGCGTCTACCAAAAGATGCATGTGCATGCTTAACACGCGTTTTGGCACAAATCCACGTGCGGGTGCTAAAAACAGCAGCATCGGCATGCTTTTCACGTCGTTTGGTAGAAATCCACGGGCGCGTTCTGCCAAAAGCACCATTTGCATGCATATCGTGTGGTTTTGCCGAAAACTGCGTCCGCGTCTACCAAAAGACGCATCCCAGTTGAAAAACACAACAGGAAATTTTCACAGTCTGTCGTATTTTGGGACGTTGTTTCTGTAGTTCTGTTGCCTGTAGTTCTGTTGTCTGTAGTTCTGTTGTTCTGTAGTGTGACGTCCTGTAGTAGAAAGTTCTGTAGTTCTTGATCAATATTTAATTAAATATTGACAGAGACCTCCTTAAGGCTATGTAAATTTGTTAGTACAAGAAAAAGAAAAATATAAAAGTAAAAAAAAAAGAAAAAAAAACCGTCGCCGCCCAGGATTCGAACTTGCAACCTTACGATTCCGAGCCCGGCATCTTACCACTGCACCACTCCTGACATGCTGTTCGAGTGTGCATTTTGGCCATGTCAATAGTACGACGTGCTGATGCGCTGATGTTTACATCCAAGAGCCAAGATCCGCTATCACTCCACCGCGTCAAGTGCCACATCTCTAGAAGAGCAAGAGGGTTCGTACCATCGACAGGTACATCGTGGAGTGCTAGAACATCGATTTTGATGTACGATATCCATATTAAATAAGAAATTCAGAAATAGACAACGTTGTCTTTTAGGGTTATTACTGCTAGTTTCGACAGTTGTCTCTCGTTCTTTACACTTTTGAGCGCGCATATAATTCGTTTGTTCAATGCAAAATAGCTACATAAACATTCGTGGATGAGAGTTCTTTCTGACAGCATACTGGCTTCTCACGGCAGCACTGTACCAGATTAATGAGACCCGAGCGAGACAGCTATTCACGCAACTTTGTGGAACAACCCAAATCTTCTTTTCCGCTTCGCATAAGCTTGTGAAATATTCCTGGGAAATTAACTAATGTGTCAGTGTAACAGCACATGTAAGTCCACAGGCCTGTGTGCCACATCTTGCCAAAAAAATAAAACGGATACGCAGCCATTCCTGCAGATGGTATGATTTTGATCAGCGGCCGATCTTGAGGAGGCCGGTAGGGCGTTGCTGGTGCCGCGTCGTCACGGCACAATTATAACTATTCGCCACGTCGACTTTAATACCGGTGTTGGTGCCATCAGCATTGCCGGCTTCAGAAAAGCGCGATTGAATACCGCGCAAGAGAAAAGTACAGCGTACACCACCGATGCGAAACTAACATACAATTTTAAAGGGCCGCGACGGAAAGCGCTTCTGTTGCGACTTCGGAACTCTTGGCCGTCGCGACCGAATGCTTCTGCTGCGACGTCAGAATTGGTGTCGTAACGTCGGAGTCGCTGTCAGGATATAAAGCTGTTGTTCCGACTTCAGAACTCTTGGCCTTCGCGACAGAATGCTTCTGTTGCGACATCAGAATTTCTGTCGTAACGTCAGAAATGTCACTCAATTAAGAAATGTCAAGAACTGCTGTCGTACAACGGAATTTCTGTAGTTGCGACAGGAATTCCTCTTGTCTTTTTCAACTGGGCACTACAGAAGCTTGTCGAATCGCACAATTTCAGTGCACTTCTGTTGTCATCATTGGGTACATGTTGGGACGATAGGTTTCCGTTGTGGAACAGTTCTCTGTAGTACAACAGAAGTTTGTCCATTACTTCAGGAACACTTCTGTTATGACAACTGGGGGCCTGTTGCAATGATAGGTTTCTGTCGTACAACAACATTTTTCTGTAGTACACTAGAAGTTGGTCGCATTACTTCAGGAACACTTCTGTTGTGACAAAATGGGGGCCTGTTGCCACAATAGGTTTCTGTAGTATTTCAACAGCTCTCTGTAGCACTACAGAAGTTTTTCGGGTTACTTCAGGAACATTTCTGTTGGGACAACAGGGTGCCTGTAGTGATGACAAATTTTTCTGTAGTACTACAAAAATCTGCTGTAGAGCTTCAGCTTTCTGTTGTAGCAACAGACATACGACAGACTGTACTTCTGTAGTCACAACAAGAAATGTCTGTAGTACATCAGAAAAGTCTGTCGCTCCATCAGGAATCTGTAGTTACTACAGAAAAATCCTGTTGTACAACAGAAATTTCTGTAGTACTGAGCACAACCTCTGTTGTCATTTTCAACTGGGATGTGCATGCTTAACACGCGTTTTGGCACAAATCCATGTGCGGGTGCTAAAAATAGCAGCATCGGCATGTTTTTCACGTCGTTTGGTAGAAATCCACGTGCGCGTTCTGCCAAAAGCGCCATTTGCATGCATATCGTGTAGTTTTGCAGAAAACTGCGTCCGCGTCTACCAAAACATGCAGGTGCATGCTTAAAACGCGTTTTCGCACAAATCCATGTGCGGGTGCTAAAAAGAGCAGCATCGGCATGCTTTTCACGTCGTTTGGTAGAAATCCACGCGCGCGTTCTGCCAAAAGCACCATTTGCATGCATATCGTGTGGTTTTGCCGAAAACTGCGTCCGCGTCTACCAAAAGATGCATGTGCATGCTTAAAACGCGTTTTGGCACTAATCCATGTGCGGGTGCTAAAAAGAGCAGCATCGGCATGCTTTTCACGTCGTTTGGTAGAAATCCACGTGCGCGTTCTGCCAAAAGCACCATTTGCATGCATATCGTGTGGTTTTGCAGAAAACTGCGTCCGCGTCTACCAAAAGATGCATGTGCATGCTTAAAACGCGTTTTGGCACAAATCCATGTGCGGGTGCTAAAAAGAGCAGCATCGGCATGCTTTTCACGTCGTTTGGTAGAAATCCACGCGCGCGTTCTGCCAAAAGCACCATTTGCATGCATATCGTGCGGTTTTGCAGAAAACTGCGTCCGCGTCTACCAAAATATGCATGTGCATGCTTAAAACGCGTTTTGGCACAAATCCATGTGCGGGTGCTGAAAAGAGCAGCATCGGCATGCTTTTCACGTCGTTTGGTGGAAATCCACGTGCGCGTTCTGCCAAAAGCACCATTTGCATGCATATCGTGCGGTTTTGCAGAAAACTGCGTCCGCGTCTACCAAAAGATGCATGTGCATGCTTAAAACGCGTTTTGGCACAAATCCATGTGCCGGTGCTAAAAAGAGCAGCATCGGCATGCTTTTCACGTCGTTTGGTAGAAATCCACGTGCGCGTTCTGCCAAAAGCACCGTTTGCATGCATATCGTGTGGTTTTGCAGAAAAGTGCGTCCGCGTCTACCAAAAGATGCATGTGCATGCTTAAAACGCGTTTTAGTACAAATCCATGTGCCGGTGCTAAAAAGAGCAGCATCTGCATGCTTTTCACGTCGTTTGGTAGAAATCCACGTGCGCGTTCTGCCAAAAGCACCATTTGCATGCATATCGTGTGGTTTTGCAGAAAAGTGCGTCCGCGTCTACCAAAAGATGCATGTGCATGCTTAAACGCGTTTTAGCACAAATCCATGTGCCGGTGTTAAAAAGAGCAGCATGGGCATGCTTTTCACGTCGTTTGGTAGAAATACACGAGCGCGTTCTGCCAAAAGCACCATATGCATGCATATCGTGTGGTTTTGCCGAAAACTGCGTCCGCGTCTACCAAAAGATGCATGTGCATGCTTAAAACGCGTTTTGGCACAAATCCATGTGCGGGTGCTCAAAAGAGCAGCATCGGCATGCTTTTCAGGTCGTTTGGTAGAAATCCACGTGCGCGTTCTGCCAAAAGCACCATTTGCATGCATATCGTGCGGTTTTGCAGAAAACTGCGTCCGCGTCTACCAAAAGATGCATGTGCATGCTTAAAATGCACTTTGGCACAAATCCATGTGCGGGTGCTAAAAAGAGCAGCATCGGCATGCTTTTCACGTCGTTTGGTAGAAATCCACGTGCGCGTTCTGCCAAAAGCACCATTTGCATGCATATCGTGTGGTTTTGCAGAAAAGTGCGTCCGCGTCTACCAAAAGATGCATGTGCATGCTTAAAACGCGTTTTGGCACAAATCCATGTGCCGGTGCTAAAAAGAGCAGCATCGGCATGCTTTTCACGTCGTTTGGTAGAAATCCACGTGTGCGTTCTGCCAAAAGCACCATTTGCATGCATATCGTGCGGTTTCGCAGAAAACTGCGTCCGCGTCTACCAAAAGATGCATGTGCATGCTTAAAACGCGTTTTGGCACAAATCCATGTGCCGGTGCTAAAAAGAGCAGCATCGGCATGCTTTTCACGTCGTTTGGTAGGAATCCACGTGCGTGTTCTGCCAAAAGCACCATTTGCATGCATATCGTGTGGTTTTGCAGAAAAGTGCGTCCGCGTCTACCAAAAGATGCATGTGCATGCTTAAAACGCGTTTTAGCACAAATCCATGTGCCGGTGCTAAAAAGAGCAGCATCGGCAGGCTTTTCACGTCGTTTGGTAGAAATCCACGTGCGCGATATGCCAAAAGCACCATTTGCATGCATATCGTGTGGTTTTGCAGAAAACTGCGTCCGCGTCTACCAAAAGATGCATGTGCATGCTTAACACACGTTTTGGCGCAAATCCATGTGCGGGTGCTAAAAAGAGCAGCATCGGCATGTTTTTCACGTCGTTTGGTAGAAATCCACGTGCGCGTTCTGCCAAAAGCACCATTTGCATGCATATCGTGCGGTTTTGCAGAAAACTGCGTCCGCGTCTACCAAAAGATGCATGTGCATGCTTAAAACGCGTTTTGGCACAAATCCATGTGCGGGTGCTAAAAAGAGCAGCATCGGCAGGCTTTTCACGTCGTTTGGTAGAAATCCACGTGCGCGATATGCCAAAAGCACCATTTGCATGCATATCGTGTGGTTTTGCAGAAAACTGCGTCCGCGTCTACCAAAAGATGCATGTGCATGCTTAACACACGTTTTGGCGCAAATCCATGTGCGGGTGCTAAAAAGAGCAGCATCGGCATGTTTTTCACGTCGTTTGGTAGAAATCCACGTGCGCGTTCTGCCAAAAGCACCATTTGCATGCATATCGTGCGGTTTTGCAGAAAACTGCGTCCGCGTCTACCAAAAGATGCATGTGCATGCTTAAAACGCGTTTTGGCACAAATCCATGTGCCGGTGCTAAAAAGAGCAGCATCGGAATGCTTTTCACGTCGTTTGGTAGAAATCCACGTGCGCGTTCTGCCAAAAGCACCATTTGCATGCATATCGTGTGGTTTTGCAGAAAAGTGCGTCCGCGTCTACCAAAAGATGCATGTGCATGCTTAAAACGCGTTTTAGCACAAATCCATGTGCCGGTGCTAAAAAGAGCAGCATCGGCACGCTTTTCACGTCGTTTGGTAGAAATCCACGTGCGCGATATGCCAAAAGCACCATTTGCATGCATATCGTGTGGTTTTGCAGAAAACTGCGTCCGCGTCTACCAAAAGATGCATGTGCATGCTTAAAACGCGTTTTGGCACAAATCCATGTGCCGCTGCTAAAAAGAGCAGCATCGGCATGCTTTTCACGTCGTTTGGTAGAAATCCACGTGCGCGTTCTGCCAAAAGCACCATTTGCATGTATATCGTGCGGTTTTGCAGAAAACTGCGTCCGCGTCTACCAAAAGATGCATGTGCATGCTTAAACGCGTTTTGGCACAAATCCATGTGCGGGTGCTAAAAAGAGCAGCATCGGCATGCTTTTCACGTCGTTTGGTAGAAATCCACGTGCGCGTTCTGCCAAAAGCACCATTTGCGTGCATATCGTGTGGTTTTGCAGAAAAGTGCGTCCGCGTCTACCAAAAGATGCATGTGCATGCTTAAAACGCGTTTTAGCACAAATACATGTGCCGGTGCTAAAAAGAGCAGCATCGGCAGGCTTTTCACGTCGTTTGGTAGAAATCCACGTGCGCGTTCTGCCAAAAGCACCATTTGCATGCATATCGTGTGGTTTTGCATAAAACTGCGTCCGCGTCTACCAAAAGATGCATGTGCATGCTTAACACGCGTTTTGGCACAAATCCATGTGCGGGTGCTAAAAAGAGCAGCATGGGCATGCTTTTCACGTCGTTTGGTAGAAATGCACGTGCGCGCTCTGCCAAAAGCAACATTTGCATGCATATCGTGAGGTTTTGCAGAAAAGTGCGTCCGCGTCTACCAAAAGATGCATGTGCATGCTTAAAACGCGTTTTAGCACAAATCCATGTGCCTGTGCTAAAAAGAGCAGCATGGGCATGCTTTTCACGTCGTTTGGTAGAAATCCACGCGCGCGTTCTTCCAAAAGCACCATTTGCATGCATATCGTGCGGTTTTGCAGAAAACTGCGTCCGCGTCTACCAAAAGATGCATGTGCATGCTTAAAACGCGTTTTGGCACAAATCCATGTGCGGGTGCTAAAAAGAGCAGCATCGGCATGCTTTTCACGTCGTTTGGTAGAAATCCACGTGCGCGTTCTGCCAAAAGCACCATTTGCATGCATATCGTGCGGTTTTGCAGAAAACTGCGTCCGCGTCTACCAAAAGATGCATGTGCATGCTTAAAACGCGTTTTGGCACAAATCCATGTGCGGGTGCTAAAAAGAGCAGCATCGGCATGCTTTTCACGTCGTTTGGCAGAAATCCACGTGCGCGTTCTGCCAAAAGCACCATTTGCATGCATATCGTGTGGTTTTGCAGAAAAGTGCGTCCGCGTCTACCAAAAGATGCATGGGCATGCTTAAAACGCGTTTTGGCACAAATACATGTGCCGATGCTAAAAAGAGCAGCATCGGCATGCTTTTCACGTCGTTTGGTAGAAATCCACGTGCGCGTTCTGCCAAAAGCACCATTTGCATGCATATCGTGCGGTTTTGCAGAAAACTGCGTCCGCGTCTACCAAAAGATGCATGTGCATGCTTAAAACGCGTTTTGGCACAAATCCATGTGCCGGTGCTAAAAAGAGCAGCATCGGCATGATTTTCACGTCGTTTGGTAGAAATCCACGTGCGCGTTCTGCCAAAAGCACCATTTGCATGCATATCGTGTGGTTTTGCAGAAAAGTGCGTCCGCGTCTACCAAAAGATGCATGTGCATGCTTAAAACGCGTTTTAGCACAAATCCATGTGCCGGTGCTAAAAAGAGCAGCATCGGCAGGCTTTTCACGTCGTTTGGTAGAAATCCACGTGCGCGATATGCCAAAAGCACCATTTGCATGCATTTCGTGTGGTTTTGCAGAAAACTGCGTCCGCGTCTACCAAAAGATGCATGTGCATGCTTAACACACGTTTTGGCACAAATCCATGTGCGGGTGCTAAAAAAGAGCAGCATCGGCATGTTTTTCACGTCGTTTGGTAGAAATCCACGTGCGCGTTCTGCCAAAAGCACCATTTGCATGCATATCGTGCGGTTTTGCAGAAAAGTGCGTCCGCGTCTACCAAAAGATGCATGTGCATGCTTAAAACGCGTTTTGGCACAAATCCATGTGCCGGTGCTAAAAAGAGCAGCATCGGCATGCTTTTCACGTCGTTTGGTAGAAATCCACGTGCGCGTTCTGCCAAAAGCACCATTTGCATGCATATCGTGCGGTTTTGCAGAAAACTGCGTCCGCGTCTACCAAAAGATGCATGTGCATGCTTAAAACGCGTTTTGGCACAAATCCATGTGCCGGTGCTAAAAAGAGCAGCATCGGCATGCTTTTCACGTCGTTTGGTAGAAATCCACGAGCGCGTTCTGCCAAAAGCACAATTTGCATGCATATCGTGTGGTTTTGCAGAAAAGTGCGTGCGCGTCTACCAAAAGATGCATGTGCATGCTTAAAACGCGTTTTAGCACAAATCCATGTGCCGGTGCTAAAAAGAGCAGCATCGGCAGGCTTTTCACGTCGTTTGGTAGAAATCCACGTGCGCGTTCTGCCAAAAGCACCATTTGCATGCATATCGTGTGGTTTTGCAGAAAACTGCGTCCGCGTCTACCAAAAGATGCATGTGCATGCTTAACACGCGTTTTGGCACAAATCCATGTGCGGGTGCTAAAAAGAGCAGCATCGGCATGCTTTTCACGTCGTTTGGTAGAAATCCACGCGCGCGTTCTGCCAAAAGCGCCATTTGCATGCATATCGTGTGGTTTTGCCGAAAACTGCGTCCGCGTCTACCAAAAGATGCATGTGCATGCTTAAAACGCGTTTTGGCACAAATCCATGTGCGGGTGCTAAAAAGAGCAGCATCGGCATGCTTTTCACGTCGTTTGGTAGAAATCCTAGTGCGCGTTCTGCCAAAAGCACCATTTGCATGCATATCGTGTGGTTTTGTAGAAAACTGCGTCCGCGTCTACCAAAAGATGCATGTGCATGCTTAACACGCGTTTTGGCACAAATCCATGCGCGGGTGCTAAAAAGAGCAGCATCGGCATGCTTTTCACGTCGTTTGGTAGAAATCCACGCGCGCGTTCTGCCAAAAGCACCATTTGCATGCATATCGTGTGGTTTTGCAGAAAACTGCGTCCGCGTCTACCAAAAGATGCATGTGCATGCTTAAAACGCGTTTTGGCACAAATCCATGTGCGGGTGCTAAAAAGAGCAGCATCAGCATGCTTTTCACGTCGTTTGGTAGAAATCCACGTGCGCGTTCTGCCAAAAGCACCATTTGCATGTATATCGTGCGGTTTTGCAGAAAACTGCGTCCGCGTCTACCAAAAGATGCATGTGCATGCTTAAACGCGTTTTGGCACAAATCCATGTGCGGGTGCTAAAAAGAGCAGCATCGGCATGCTTTTCACGTCGTTTGGTAGAAATCCACGTGCGCGTTCTGCCAAAAGCACCATTTGCGTGCATATCGTGTGGTTTTGCAGAAAAGTGCGTCCGCGTCTACCAAAAGATGCATGTGCATGCTTAAAACGCGTTTTAGCACAAATACATGTGCCGGTGCTAAAAAGAGCAGCATCGGCAGGCTTTTCACGTCGTTTGGTAGAAATCCACGTGCGCGTTCTGCCAAAAGCACCATTTGCATGCATATCGTGTGGTTTTGCATAAAACTGCGTCCGCGTCTACCAAAAGATGCATGTGCATGCTTAACACGCGTTTTGGCACAAATCCATGTGCGGGTGCTAAAAAGAGCAGCATGGGCATGCTTTTCACGTCGTTTGGTAGAAATGCACGTGCGCGCTCTGCCAAAAGCAACATTTGCATGCATATCGTGAGGTTTTGCAGAAAAGTGCGTCCGCGTCTACCAAAAGATGCATGTGCATGCTTAAAACGCGTTTTAGCACAAATCCTTGTGCCGGTGCTAAAAAGAGCAGGATCGGCATGCTTTTCACGTCGTTTGGTAGAAATCCACGTGCGCGTTCTGCCAAAGCACCATTTGCATGCATATCGTGTGGTTTTGCAGAAAAGTGCGTCCGCGTCTACCAAAAGATGCATGTGCATGCTTAAAACGCGTTTTAGCACAAATCCATGTGCCTGTGCTAAAAAGAGCAGCATGGGCATGCTTTTCACGTCGTTTGGTAGAAATCCACGCGCGCGTTCTGCAAAAGCACCATTTGCATGCATATCGTGTGGTTTTGCCGAAAACTGCGTCCCCGTCTACCAAAAGATGCAAGTGCATGCTTTAAGCATGCACATGCATCTTTTGGTTTTGGCACAAATCCATGTGCGGGTGCTAAAAAGAGCAGCATCGACATGCTTTTCACGTCGTTTGGTAGAAATCCACGTGCGCGTTCTGCCAAAAGCACCATTTGCATGCATATCGTGTGGTTTTGCAGAAAACTGCGTCCGCGTCTACCAAAAGATGCATGTGCATGCTTAAAACGCGTTTTGGCACAAATCCATGTGCCGGTGCTAAAAACAGCAGCATCGGCATGCTTTTCACGTCGTTTGGTAGAAATCCACGTGCGCGTTCTGCCAAAAGCACCATTTGCATGCATATCGTGTGGTTTTGCAGAAAAGTGCGTCCGCGTCTACCAAAAGATGCAAGTGCATGCTTAAAACGCGTTTTAGCACAAATACATGTGCCGGTGCTAAAAAGAGCAGCATCGGCAGGCTTTTCACGTCGTTTGGTAGAAATCCACGTGCGCGTTCTGCCAAAAGCACCATTTGCATGCATATCGTGTGGTTTTGCAGAAAACTGCGTCCGCGTCTACCAAAAGATGCATGTGCATGCTTAACACGCGTTTTGGCACAAATCCATGTGCGGGTGCTAAAAAGAGCAGCATGGGCATGCTTTTCACGTCGTTTGGTAGAAATCCACGTGCGCGTTCTGCCAAAAGCACCATTTGCATGCATATCGTGTGGTTTTGCAGAAAAGTGCGTCCGCGTCTAGGAAAATATGCATGTGCATGCTTAAAACGCGTTTTAGCACAAATCCATGTGCCTGTGATAAAAAGAGCAGCATGGGCATGCTTTTCACGTCGTTTGGTAGAAATCCACGCGCGCGTTCTGCCAAAAGCACCATTTGCATGCATATCGTGTGGTTTTGCCGAAAACTGCGTCCCCGTCTACCAAAAGATGCATGTGCATGCTTAAAACGCGTTTTGGCACAAATCCATGTGCGGGTGCTAAAAAGAGCAGCATCGGCATGCTTTTCACGTCGTTTGGTAGAAATCCACGTGCGCGTTCTGCCAAAAGCACCATTTGCATGCATATCGTGTGGTTTTGCAGAAAAGTGCGTCCGCGTCTACGAAAAGATGCATGTGCATGCTTAACACGCGTTTTGGCACAAATCCATGTGCGGGTGCTAAAAAGAGCAGCATCGGCATGCTTTTCACGTCGTTTGGTAGAAATCCACGCGCGCGTTCTGCCTAAAGCACCATTTGCATGCATATCGTGTGGTTTTGCCGAAAACTGCGTCCGCGTCTACCAAAAGATGCATGTGCATGCTTAAAACGCGTTTTGGCACAAATCCATGTGCAGGTGCTAAAAAGAGCAGCATCGGCATGCTTTTCACGTCGTTTGGTAGAAATCCACGTGCGCGTTCTGCCAAAAGCACCATTTGCATGCATATCGTGCGGTTTTGCAGAAAACTGCGTCCGCGTCTACCAAAAGATGCATGTGCATGCTTAAAACGCGTTTTGGCACAAATCCATGTGCGGGTGCTAAAAAGAGCAGCATCGGCATGCTTTTCACGTCGTTTGGTAGAAATCCACATGCGCGTTCTGCAAAAGCAACATTTGCATTCATATCGTGTGGTTTTGCAGAAAAGTGCGTCCGCGTCTACCAAAAGATGCATGTGCATGCTTAAAACGCGTTTTAGCCCAAATCCATGTGCCGGTGCTAAAAAGAGCAGGATCGGCATGCTTTTCACGTCGTTTGGTAGAAATCCACGTGCGCGTTCTGCCAAAAGCACCATTTGCATGCATATCGTGTGGTTTTGCAGAAAAGTGCGTCCGCGTCTACCAAAAGATGCATGTGCATGCTTAAAACGCGTTTTAGCACAAATCCATGTGCCTGTGCTAAAAAGAGCAGCATGAGCATGCTTTTCACGTCGTTTGGTAGAAATCCACGCGCGCGTTCTGCCAAAAGCACCATTTGCATGAATATCGTGTGGTTTTGCCGAAAACTGCGTCCCCGTCTACCAAAAGATGCAGGTGCATGCTTAAAACGCGTTTTGGCACAAATCCATGTGCGGGTGCTAAAAAGAGCAGCATCGGCATGCTTTTCACGTCGTTTGGTAGAAATCCACGTGCGCGTTCTGCCAAAAGCACCATTTGCATGCACATCGTGTGGTTTTGCAGAAAGTGCGTCCGCGTCTACCAAAAGATGCATGTGCATGCTTAAAACGCGTTTTGGCACAAATCCATGTGCCGGTGCTAAAAAAGAGCAGCATCGGCATGCTTTTCACGTCGTTTGGTAGAAATCCACGAGCGCGTTCTGCCAAAAGCACCATTTGCATGCATATCGTGTGGTTTTGCAGAAAACTGCGTCCGCGTCTACCAAAAGATGCATGTGCATGCTTAAAACGCGTTTTAGCACAAATCCATGTGCCGGTGCTAAAAAGAGCAGCATCGGCAGGCTTTTCACGTCGTTTGGTAGAAATCCACGTGCGCGTTCTGCCAAAAGCACCATTTGCATGCATATCGTGTGGTTTTGCAGAAAACTGCGTCCGCGTCTACCAAAAGATGCATGTGCATGCTTAACACGCGTTTTGGCACAAATCCATGTGCGGGTGCTAAAAAGAGCAGCATCGGCATGCTTTTCACGTCGTTTGGTAGAAATCCACGCGCGCGTTCTGCCAAAAGCACCATTTGCATGCATATCGTGTGGTTTTGCCGAAAACTGCGTCCGCGTCTACCAAAAGATGCATGTGCATGCTTAAAACGCGTTTTGGCACAAATCCATGTGCGGGTGCTAAAAAGAGCAGCATCGGCATGCTTTTCACGTCGTTTGGTAGAAATCCACGTGCGCGTTCTGCCAAAAGCACCATTTGCATGCATATCGTGCGGTTTTGCAGAAAACTGCGTCCGCGTCTACCAAAAGATGCATGTGCATGCTTAAAACGCGTTTTGGCACAAATCCATGTGCGGGTGCTAAAAAGAGCAGCATCGGCATGCTTTTCACGTCGTTTGGTAGAAATCCACGTGCGCGTTCTGCCAAAAGCACCATTTGCATGCATATCGTGTGGTTTTGCAGAAAAGTGCGTCCGCGTCTACCAAAAGATGCATGTGCATGCTTAAAACGCGTTTTAGCACAAATCCATGTGCCGGTGCTAAAAAGAGCAGGATCGGCATGCTTTTCACGTCGTTTGGTAGAAATCCACGTGCGCGTTCTGCCAAAAGCACCATTTGCATGCATATCGTGTGGTTTTGCAGAAAAGTGCGTCCGCGTCTACCAAAAGATGCATGTGCATGCTTAAAACGCGTTTTGGCACAAATCCATGTGCGGGTGCTAAAAAGAGCAGCATCGGCATGCTTTTCACGTCGTTTGGTAGAAATCCACGCGCGCGTTCTGCCAAAAGCACCATTTGCATGCATATCGTGTGGTTTTGCCGAAAACTGCGTCCGCGTCTACCAAAAGATGCATGTGCATGCTTAAAACGCGTTTTGGCACAAATCCATGTGCGGGTGCTAAAAAGAGCAGCATCGGCATGC